>NC_079364.1:1886900-2186900 GCF_021018895.1 Seriola aureovittata
TTTTCTCCATCACATGAAACTAAACTCAATTAAAGTGATAAAATCTGGCTGCAGTTGAGTTTCTGTGTGTGATGCAGGAAGCAGGAAGTTATTACCTCATCAGTTTTAATCAGTGAAGAGTTTCTCACTCTCAGATTTTCTACTGGAGGCACCATTAAAAACACGAAGGTGATCAATTACAGATATTTAATCGAGTACAAATAGATTCTTCTTTCAGGCAATATCAATAATATGTCAATACATTGATTCCATTTTTGCTTGTCTCGCGGTGACATTAATATGTTGGTGCATCTCTCCACAAGGTTTGGGGATTTGTCACTAAGGCGGACCGACGTAAACTGACGCTGTGCAACATCGTTAGAGTTCGTTATGTTGTTTTTAAGAGAGAGTAACAGCTCTGGCAGTTAGCTAAATTCAGTGTTAACATGTTTAGCCACGTTTAGCAGGTATAAGTTTCATCATGTTCTTCGTCTTAGTTTAGCATGTTAGCATGCTAATATTTGCTTATTAGCAGGGAACACAAAGTTAGAACACAAAATAGTTTTGACATGAAAAATCATTTGACCTGATGATGGCGCTAGATGAAAAATCAGAGGATCACCAAAGTCAGTAGGATTCATCCTCTGAATATCTGCATTAAATTTCATATCAATCCATCTGATAGTTGTAATGACATTTCAGTCTGGATCAAAGTGGTGCCATCCCCAGAGCTTAGCTGCTAACGAGGCTAAAAAACACCATTTTCATGTTAAACACGTTATTTTCTGTTTATTGTTTTTTAATGACTTGAAAAACGAGTCTCTTTAATCCCAACTACACCTTTAAAAAAAATCTGGTGTTTTAAAACTGACGTTAGTTCGTATTAGGGACCTGGAGGGTTCAGACAAACATGTCTCTAAGGTTCCCAGCTACAGTGCTACAGAACCTCTTTGTGGGCGACACAGGAAACAGAGTCTGTAAACTCTGTACGTTTCGACTGTGCAGATTTAAAGAGTAGAAAATAAGGCAGCTATAGAAAACTGAGCAATGTCCTGTGTTTGTCTTTCTGTCTGTCGCCTGCAGGAGGTGAGCTACTGCCAGGGGATGAGTCAGATCGCCGCCCTGCTGCTCATGTTCATGAACGAGGAGGACGCCTTCTGGGCCCTGTCACAGCTGCTGACCAATCACAAACACGCCATGCACGGTGAGACGTCGCAGCGAGCTCGTCTACAACATGAAAATAAAAAACTGCCTCTTGCATGTTTTCCAGATGAAGTGCTACGAAGAAGAACGAAATAAGAGTCGTGTTTGCGCCGCTCCTGCGCCGCCCGTCCACATTCGTGTTAAGGTGGATTAAAAAAGCGCCTCTCTGCTCTCTCTCCTCTCTTTTCAAGGATTTTTTGTTCCCGGGTTTCCTAAACTTCAGAGATACCAGGCGCATCATGATCAGATTATCTCCAAACTCATCCCCAAACTGAAGAAACATCTGGTGAGGTCACAGTTACGCAAGCGTTTCATAAGAGAGCGAGGGCGAGGGAACGACACCGCATCAACAACTCTGATCTGTGGTGACATTTAATGTGATTTGATGCCCTGTGGATGTTTACTCTCTCTCTCTCTCTGTCTCTCTCTCTCGCTCTGTCTCTCTCTCTCTCACTCCCCCCCCTCTCTTGCTCTCTCTCTCTCTCTCTCTCTCTTTCCCTCTGTCTCTCTCGCTCTCTCTCTCTCTCTCTCTCTTCTCTCTCTCTCTCTCTCTCTTGCTCTCTCTCTCTCTCTCTCTCTCTTTCCCTCTGTCTCTCTCGCTCTCTCTCTCTCTCTCTCCCTCTCTCTCTCTCTGTCTCTCTCTCTCTCTCTGTCTCTCTCTCTCTCTGTCTCTCTCTCTCTCTCTTGCTCTCTCTCTCTCTGTCTCTCTCTCTCTCTCTTGCTCTCTCTCTCTCTCTCTCTCTCTCTCTCTCTCCAGGACAGGGAGCAGATGTCTGCAGGGATTTACAGCACTAAATGGTTCCTCCAGTGTTTCATTGACAGGGTGAGGAACGTGTCTGATTGATTCCCTCTGTATCTAATGTCTTAATGACAGTGTTGTATTTATTCTGCAGTTACACAAACACATTGAAAAGCATTGAAATCAGTTCCTTCAATAAAAGCCCTGTCGCTAATACCAGCCACAGTAGCAGTTAAACACTTACATTTACTTAAATTAATTGGTTATATTTTAAACTGCTTATCCTAACCATCAATTTCTGCCGCCTCTCCCAAGAGTAGATCACTTTTAATGAACATGTGAGCGTGTGATATTTTATCAAGACAATATGAACCCATCCGTGAGCAGAAGAGCGAAGGATCTCAACTTCTCTTTTTAATGGTTTATTAACATATAAGGTGTGTATTTAGATTTAAATAAAAACTCTACACAGTAAGATATCAAAGATTAAAATAAAATAAACTTATTCTTTAACGGAAAAGAGAGAAAAATCAAACAATATTTTTGCAACAACATGTTTATATTCAGTAGATCCTGCAGCGCTGTAGTTCGACTTTGATTTAACATTTAAAACTAGCTCCACCTCGAGCTGCTGATCTGGATTCAGGAGCCGCCCAGTCCACTTCTGTCGTGCACTACTCCTTTTCAAAAAGTCTACAAAGCATCAGTTTACCACATTCAGTAGCAGGGAGAAGCTTCAGAGAGCGGAGGGCAGTAAGTGTGGACTGTTAAAGTAACAGCGTAACATGAGTTGAAGTTCATGATATTTCAACTGCTGCTGAATCATCAGCTGCTCCTGCAAACGCAGCGTCGTGTTCGTCCTGACAGTCACAACATCAGGTAGTCCTCTAACCTCAGCGCCGTGTGATTCATATCACAACACTGAGCGACGTGCAAAGGCCAAACAATGTGTCAACCACCAGCTGTTTAACTGTCTGTGTCATATGTGAAAAACTCTCTTCTGTCTTCAGTCGGTATCAAACACTCACACCCGTTAACCCTCTGACGTCTGAGGGCGTTTCCTCGAGTTCTACATTATTTCTTGAATTCACCTTTAAAGGTTACCTGCATCAAACAGAGCACCCAGGTGTTTTATGTCACAGCTTTCAGAACAATCTCAGCTCTCTCTGCCATCAAGCCCCTTTTTGTCACAAGGAGATCATTTGGCACAAATGCTGAAAAATTGAAGCCTAGTTTTTCTCACTCCTCTCTTCCTCTCCTCCTCTCCTCTCCTCCTCCTCTCTCTCCTCTCTCTCCTCCTCTCCTCTCCTCCTCCTCCTCTCTCCTCTCCTCCTCTCTTCCTCTCTCCTCCTCTCCTCTCCTCCTCCTCTCTCTCCTCCTCCTCCTCTCTTCTCTCTCCTCCTCTCCTCTCCTCCTCCTCTCTCTCCTCTCTCTCCTCTCTCCTCCTCTCTTCCTCTCTCTCCTCCTCTCCTCCTCTCCTCCTCCTCTCTCTCCTCTCCTCCTTCCTCTCTCCTCCTCCTCTCCTCTCTCCTCCTCTCCTCTCTTCCTCTCTCCTCTCTCCTCTCCTCCTCCTCTCTCTCCTCTCCTCCTCTCCTCCTCTCTCTCCTCTCTCTCCTCTCCTCCTCTCCTCTCTCTCCTCTCCTCCTCTCCTCTCTCTTCCTCTCTCCTCCTCTCCTCTCCTCCTCCTCTCTCTCCTCTCTCTCCTCTCCTCTCTCTCCTCTCTCTCCTCTCCTCTCCTCCTCTCCCCCTCTCCTCTCCTCCTCTCTCCTCCTCTCCTCTCTTCCTCTCTCCTCCTCTCCTCTCCTCCTCCTCCTCTCTCTCCTCTCCTCCTCTCCTCTCTCTCCTCTCTCTCCTCTCCTCCTCTCCTCTCTCTCCTCTCCTCCTCTCCTCTCTTCCTCTCTCCTCCTCTCCTCTCCTCCTCCTCTCTCTCCTCTCCTCCTCTCCTCTCTCCTCCTCTCTCCTCCTCTCCTCTCCTCCTCTCCCCCTCTCCTCTCCTCCTCTCTCCTCCTCTCCTCTCCTCCTCTCCTCCCTCCTCCCTCCCCCCTCCTCTCTCCTCCTCTCTACAGGCAGCAGTCTCTCTTCCACGTTCTCTCTGCATATTCGGTCTACAACACAGTAAGTAGCAGTTTTCTCCATCACATGAAACTAAACTCAATTAAAGTGATAAAATCTGGCTGCAGTTGAGTTTCTGTGTGTGATGCAGGAAGCAGGAAGTTATTACCTCATCAGTTTTAATCAGTGAAGAGTTTCTCACTCTCAGATTTTCTACTGGAGGCACCATTAAAAACACGAAGGTGATCAATTACAGATATTTAATCGAGTACAAATAGATTCTTCTTTCAGGCAATATCAATAATATGTCAATACATTGATTCCATTTTTGCTTGTCTCGCGGTGACATTAATATGTTGGTGCATCTCTCCACAAGGTTTGGGGATTTGTCACTAAGGCGGACCGATGTAAACTGACGCTGTGCAACATCGTTAGAGTTCGTTATGTTGTTTTTAAGAGAGAGTAACAGCTCTGGCAGTTAGCTAAATTCAGTGTTAACATGTTTAGCCACGTTTAGCAGGTATAAGTTTCATCATGTTCTTCGTCTTAGTTTAGCATGTTAGCATGCTAATATTTGCTTATTAGCAGGGAACACAAAGTTAGAACACAAAATAGTTTTGACATGAAAAATCATTTGACCTGATGATGGCGCTAGATGAAAAATCAGAGGATCACCAAAGTCAGTAGGATTCATCCTCTGAATATCTGCATTAAATTTCATATCAATCCATCTGATAGTTGTAATGACATTTCAGTCTGGATCAAAGTGGTGCCATCCCCAGAGCTTAGCTGCTAACGAGGCTAAAAAACACCATTTTCATGTTAAACACGTTATTTTCTGTTTATTGTTTTTTAATGACTTGAAAAACGAGTCTCTTTAATCCCAACTACACCTTTAAAAAAAATCTGGTGTTTTAAGACTGACGTTAGTTCGTATTAGGGACCTGGAGGGTTCAGACAAACATGTCTCTAAGGTTCCCAGCTACAGTACTACAGAACCTCTTTGTGGGCGACACAGGAAACAGAGTCTGTAAACTCTGTACGTTTCGACTGTGCAGATTTAAAGAGTAGAAAATAAAGCAGCTATAGAAAACTGAGCAATGTCCTGTGTTTGTCTTTCTGTCTGTCGCCTGCAGGAGGTGAGCTACTGCCAGGGGATGAGTCAGATCGCCGCCCTGCTGCTCATGTTCATGAACGAGGAGGACGCCTTCTGGGCCCTGTCACAGCTGCTGACCAATCACAAACACGCCATGCACGGTGAGACGTCGCAGCGAGCTCGTCTACAACATGAAAATAAAAAACTGCCTCTTGCATGTTTTCCAGATGAAGTGCTACGAAGAAGAACGAAATAAGAGTCGTGTTTGCGCCGCTCCTGCGCCGCCCGTCCACATTCGTATTAAGGTGGATTAAAAAAGCGCCTCTCTGCTCTCTCTCCTCTCTTTTCAAGGATTTTTTGTTCCCGGGTTTCCTAAACTTCAGAGATACCAGGCGCATCATGATCAGATTATCTCCAAACTCATCCCCAAACTGAAGAAACATCTGGTGAGGTCACAGTTACGCAAGCGTTTCATAAGAGAGCGAGGGCGAGGGAACGACACCGCATCAACAACTCTGATCTGTGGTGACATTTAATGTGATTTGATGCCCTGTGGATGTTTACTCTCTCTCTCTCTCTGTCTCTCTCTCTCTGTCTCTCTCTCTGTCTCTCTCTCTCTCTCTCTCTCTCTCTCTCGCTCTGTCTCTCTCTCTCTCACTCCCCCCCCTCTCTTGCTCTCTCTCTCTCTCTCTCTCTCTTTCCCTCTGTCTCTCTCGCTCTCTCTCTCTCTCTCTCTCTCTCTCTCTCTCTCTCTCTTCTCTCTCTCTCTCTCTCTCTCTCTCTCTCTCTCTCTCTTTCCCTCTGTCTCTCTCGCTCTCTCTCTCTCTCTCTCTCTCTCCCTCTCTCTCTCTGTCTCTCTCTCTCTCTCTGTCTCTCTCTCTCTCTCTTGCTCTCTCTCTCTCTCTCTCTCTCTCTCTCTCTCCAGGACAGGGAGCAGATGTCTGCAGGGATTTACAGCACTAAATGGTTCCTCCAGTGTTTCATTGACAGGGTGAGGAACGTGTCTGATTGATTCCCTCTGTATCTAATGTCTTAATGACAGTGTTGTATTTATTCTGCAGTTACACAAACACATTGAAAAGCATTGAAATCAGTTCCTTCAATAAAAGCCCTGTCGCTAATACCAGCCACAGTAGCAGTTAAACACTTACATTTACTTAAATTAATTGGTTATATTTTAAACTGCTTATCCTAACCATCAATTTCTGCCGCCTCTCCCAAGAGTAGATCACTTTTAATGAACATGTGAGCGTGTGATATTTTATCAAGACAATATGAACCCATCCGTGAGCAGAAGAGCGAAGGATCTCAACTTCTCTTTTTAATGGTTTATTAACATATAAGGTGTGTATTTAGATTTAAATAAAAACTCTACACAGTAAGATATCAAAGATTAAAATAAAATAAACGTATTCTTTAACGGAAAAGAGAGAAAAATCAAACAATATTTTTGCAACAACATGTTTATATTCAGTAGATCCTGCAGCGCTGTAGTTCGACTTTGATTTAACATTTAAAACTAGCTCCACCTCGAGCTGCTGATCTGGATTCAGGAGCCGCCCAGTCCACTTCTGTCGTGCACTACTCCTTTTCAAAAAGTCTACAAAGCATCAGTTTACCACATTCAGTAGCAGGGAGAAGCTTCAGAGAGCGGAGGGCAGTAAGTGTAGACTGTTAAAGTAACAGCGTAACATGAGTTGAAGTTCATGATATTTCAACTGCTGCTGAATCATCAGCTGCTCCTGCAAACGCAGCGTCGTGTTCGTCCTGACAGTCACAACATCAGGTAGTCCTCTAACCTCAGCGCCGTGTGATTCATATCACAACACTGAGCGACGTGCAAAGGCCAAACAATGTGTCAACCACCAGCTGTTTAACTGTCTGTGTCATATGTGAAAAACTCTCTTCTGTCTTCAGTCGGTATCAAACACTCGCACCCGTTAACCCTCTGACGTCTGAGGGCGTTTCCTCGAGTTCTACATTATTTCTTGAATTCACCTTTAAAGGTTACCTGCATCAAACAGAGCACCCAGGTGTTTTATGTCACAGCTTTCAGAACAATCTCAGCTCTCTCTGCCATCAAGCCCCTTTTTGTCACAAGGAGATCATTTGGCACAAATGCTGAAAAATTGAAGCCTAGTTTTTCCAAATTCTTCAAATATTTTGTGAAAACAAACCTTTACGAACTGTTTTTGTGTTCACCACAGTCTATACGTTCATAGAAATAGTGGTTTACAGAAATAAAATAGTAGATAAATGGATAAAAAATGCCTGAAATGAGTCGTCTCGTTAGATGAATCCAGGAGGAGTTACGTTTAGTTTGCAGTTAGTGTGGAGGACAGAAGAGGAAGCACCGCTGTCCACCTCTTAGTGAAGAGTGCCACCTACAGAGACGACAGGAAACATCACATTAATGCGCACACTGTTAGAAGATCACGGTGAAGTTCAACCTAAAAGCACAACAGCCTTTATTACTGAGAATGACTGAAACAAGAAATTTGTCAATTTGCCTTTTTAAATATAATTTTACATGATTTCAGCAGAAACCGTCCTGCTGATATTTGAGCTCGGGGACATTGCATTAGAAGAGAGCATTAAGAGCTGTTAAGCTAAACTGCTATTAGTCTCCTCCATGCATGCCCACAATCCTGTGGTGGTGGTCTGGCAGGGTTCGGCTGCTGTCAGCACTTCTCCGTCCCGCTGACTAGCTCGGCTCGGAGGGGCCCGTGGGCCTCTGAGGTCTGGCACAGAACCAAAGAAACCTCCTGACTCCGGCCAGGACCAGAACTGCATAACATGTGAAAAACCGCTGGCGTAAACAGACCGTGCTGACTCGCAGCGATATGGTGACTTTGTCGTGTTTGTGATCCTGCAGACGCCGTTCACCCTGACCCTTCGTCTGTGGGACATTTTCATCCTGGAGGGAGAGAGGCTGCTGACCGCCATGTCTTACACCATCCTGAAGATACACAAGAGTAAGGAGTCGCGGCACAGTTCACCACAGAGAGAGAAATCATTATCTACTCAGGCTGTTAGTCATCACCACAAACACCAGTCAGCTTGAGCTTTTTATCAAACTGTTTAAATGAACTGATTCTGAAGATTTTCAGCTGTTGGTTGGTTTTTTCTGCCAAAAGTGCAACTGTGAGAAAATCCCGACAGCAATAACTCAAAGTCATTGTTTATTTTGAGCTCTTTTAACATCACACTGATGAAAACTAAATGTGTTCACATGAGCTTGTGAACGCTGCCTAAGTGTCTGCGTAATAAACCAGTCTGATTCTGGTCGACACAGTGTCCTAGATAGAGCTGAGAAGTGGGATGAGCAGCTGTTACCAAATTCATACACAACTGACCCTGCTACAGAACTTGAAGCTCTGTGATTGGATGTTTCTCTCTGAAATGCACCTTGGGAGTCGCAGTCGACTTCTCTCCTCAGGCTTCTCGTATCTTTGCCTTTTATCGATATTTTCAAACACAGTTGGTAAACCTTTATACTGATGATACTTATACACAATGTTTTTGGAAACCTTATCTTAAAGAATACAAACATGTTTATGTGCAAAACCTTTTCTTCATTTGACAAAAGAATATAAAGTTGTTTGTGTCATCTGAACACAAACAGCTGTTCAAGAACGGCCCAAATCAGATAAAGATGAAATTGGCAAATGTTCAATACGGAGCCCCAGTTACTGCACAGCTGATGAGAGGTGCATGATTCAGGTGAAGTTGACATCACAGTTTGTTTATGTGGCTTTAACAAATAAACGGTGTGTTTTCTGTACGTGCAGAGCGTCTGGTGAAGATGTCCCTGGAGGAGCTCAGAGAGTTTCTGCAGGAGCGGATCGCTCAGACTTTCTTCTACAGTGACGACGTGATCGTGGAGCAGCTTCAGGACTCCATGACTGAGCTGAGAAAAATGAAGCTGGACCTTCCTCCTCCAGGTACACGGCTGCACAGAGCTGAGAGTCTGGTCTTAAGTACAAACCTGAGTTACACCTGTTCTGGACTCTTGCTGCCGACCCTGGAGCGTGTTGTGTTCTTAAGAGTCTTTGTGCTCCTGGTTGTTTTCAGGGAAGCCTGAGGAACTGCCTCGTAAGCCTCTGGGTCAGGAGCTGCCGGTGCTGTTGAGTCCGGTCCAGTCCTCCAGAGGGAAGTCGTCCTCAGCCAGCGGGTTCCCCAAAGCTGGTCTGAGCCTCCACATCATCTCCCACCAGCCGGACTCCATCTCCCCTGACCAGAGCCCCTCCAAGGACCCCAAGGATCTCGACGCCGCGGAGGAGGAGGAGGCCCCTCTGCCTTCCCCAGACCCCATCATCATCCACAGCCAGGCCCCGCTCACCCCCGACGGCTCCCCACTGACGGGGCCTCCGCCTTACCAGCCCCCAGGGAGCCAGACCCTGGTCACAGTGGATCAGCCGTCTCTGCCGGATCAGGAGGGGGATGAACCGGTCTCCACAGGACTTCGCTCAGCTCCACAGATTGCAGACGCACTTTTGCCGACCTCTACAGATGACTCCTCTGCATCCGTCACCGACCAGTCCTCCTGCGGGATCCCTCGGACTTGTTCAGCGCCTGTAGTCCAGGCGGCCTCGCCGGGGTCGGGCCCGGCCCATGTTGAGGGTCTGTCGGCGGCAGAGGCGGCTGAGGACAGGTACCTGGTCCAGCTGCTGGAGCAGGCCTCGGCTCTGTGCACCGACAAGAACCTGAACCAGGACTCAAGCACAGCATCAGAGGAAACACAGGCGGCAGACGTTTCATGAGACGAGCAGATCATCAGTTTATTGATGAAGTTACTTCTCCATTTATTGGATGATTTTACCAGTAAGGTTTAGGAACAATATGATTTATCAGTCAGATTATCAGTGTCAAGCAATAATTGCTTATAGATGTGGTACCAGTTTCAGCGCCAACACCGATATCGGTGATAATTTGTCAGTTTAAGAGGTAAATTTAGTAACTTTCTAAGAAGTTTTGTAACGGCTGTAAGAAGCATTTTTCCTCCTTTAGATATTTAAATCTGTTTCCATGTGAAGCGACAGTGTCACTGTGGGCGTTTGATTTTCACCTGCAGGAGGTAAAAGGTTTGAAAACATCAGTGAAGATTCTCAGTCACAGCATTAAAACCTGTTTTAGTGATTTACAGTAGGAAGCTTCCTGATCAGCAGCAGAGCCGTGACTCCTGGGCTTCAGTGTGACGTCCTTGTTTTACAGTATTAGACAGTGGAAAGTAGCAAAACTTTATTCTGTGGGGGTTTTATGTGCAAACAGTTGTTACCAAGATTAATACAAAGTTTAAATCTCATAATTATATTATTCATTTGCATAGTAGACTGTATGCGAACACTGGCGAGCCACTCGTATGGCTTAAAAATGAATCCAAATACGAATGAATAGACTCAGCCCTGTCCAATCACACTGGTTTATAATAACTATAATAGTGCTGCATGTTGCTTGGATTGTGCAGGATTGTACACAGAACAAAGTCCACTCAAAAAAAAGTCACTCAGTTTTTGTCAAAATGGCGTCCTTCAATAATCTTGACAGTCTCTCCTCACACAGGTGTTTCTGCCTCCTGTGAACAGGTGAATCAGCTCTGCAGCGCTGCTACATATCAGCTCAGATCAGAGAGATTTCCTCGGCTCAGAAAGTGGAAACACTTTCACTCCTCAGCCCGAAAAGTAAAAAACCACATTTGGACTGATTTCCTGCTCCGAGCCGGGATGTGAGCCCAGTTTGTTTTCTGCGGCTCTGGAGGAGTTTGGTCACAGTGATGTCCTCAGACTACAGATTTAAAACAGAAAACCTGCATCACAAACTGTGGTCATAAAGTCTAAAAAGTGTAGGTGTTTACCAGGCAACGAGGCTCCAATGAAAGATGCATTATGGGAAGTGTCGTATGTAGTGTTTTCGGAGCTTGACCCAGCGGCTGAAAGTCAGGAACCCCCGACATCTGCTGCTTTGAGTTTGACTTTTCTTTTCTTAATCCGTCTCTTTAAAGAACCCGCATTTGATTTAAGAGGAGTACTTGAAAAAAATAATGAATCCTCAAATAAATCTGCAGCTGGTATCAGAATGAGAGTGTAACAGTAAAACTCCTCTCGTGCAAACTAGATAGATGAAGTTTCACTTGCAGAGAAATTACAAAGATTAATTATCTGACATGGAAATGGAAATGATTGATCATTAGATTGCTCAGATCCGTACGAGTTTACCTCACAACCTTAATTAACCCTTCCACCACGTGACTACCACTGTGTTTCTGCAGATTTCTCCATGTGATCGTTTCTTTCTCTTTTCGTTCACAAAGCTTGTTATTTTGCATTTGGAGAATTAGCGACACCCGGCTCTCAGAGGAGACGCCGGATGACGAGGAGACTAAACTGCTTCAATCAAGACTCCTTACAGGACTCTGGGGCGTTCGACGTCACATCTACAGCTGTCTCCTCATTGGCTGAAAAAGTCTGAATTACCTGGAGAGTTTTATTACAAAGAGAAGGAATTAAAACGGCATCACCCTTTACAATAAAATAATTTTTTTTTGTAGTTTTGTAATGTTTCGTCAAAGAACAAAATGTTTGCTCAGTCGGCCTTTGTAAAATATTTGCTAGCAGAATTACAGTTTTATTTTTTGTACTAATGTCTTGATGCCTTATTTGGATCGGCCTCAGTTCTTCTGTGGACATTTTTTGACGTATCCTGCAGAGCGACAGAGGAAGTGAGGTTCATGTGACTCTACATGAGGGAAAGAAGCAACTTTTCAGGTGACGGGACTGAACACGAAACCTCTGACATGGTGAGCTGGCTCACTCTTATGATTGTACACATTCAAACCTACACATTCATTTTAAAGAAGTGGTTTTTTCTAGCTCAGTAATTTATTGTTTTAGCGTCTTCGAAAGGGCGTCCAGGTCCTTTAACAACAGCTCTTGTGCTCATCCTTTTCAAGAACTGGAGTATTTGCTGCATTCCCACTGAGATCCTTGAAAAGAGAAAATAGACTTTTTTTAATCTTACAGAAAATGACCTGGATGTAGATGTACCTGCTTCTGTTAACATTGTGTTTAGAAATGTACAGTATTGTAGAATCAGTAGGTAAGATGAGTTAGGACAAGTTTCCCCATCTGAGGGCAGAGGACTCATTTCTTCAGCTTTGTGCTTAGAGACAGTGAAAGGTCGACATCTTGTGGCTGGTTTAGTTCAAGCATGTCTCTATCTAGATGTAGCCAAGGAGAGTAGAAATGTTGTGAAAGCAGTTTTGAACTTTTAGATTTCATCCAAATTAGAAGAAGAAAAAAAAAAACTGATTATAAAATCTTCTTCCAATTTAAGGCCATTATTTTGAATTCTGTGAATATGTTGCGGCTTTTTATGACATTTCACTGTATTTTAATGCTAAAACTCCAGATAATCTAAACTTTTTGAATCGTTATGTATCAAACTTTAAATGAAACTCTTTAAATGAGATGAAGTTATAATAGTGTGACATTGTTAAGCACTTCGCGTCAGAGTGTGTGGGGGGGAACAGTGTGTTTACTTCTTGGCTACAGATTTGTTGTACATTGAAATACGCAGAACCTTTTACTAGGACTTTGAGGAAGTTGATGAAACCCTGGAGCTGAAACAATACAACTTTTATCATTCTTTAATCTGTGTGAGTCCTTTTTTTCTATAGAGCACTGGTGTTACATCATATTCTGTGACCACTGAATGGTTATTTATCTTTAAAGACTAAATAATTTAAAAAATCTTTTGATAACTAGATTTTGGGATCCTAGACCCTCAAGGGCCCCAGATTCATCCTCCATCTTGTGACTCTGTTGTCCTTAGTTATTTTAGTTTACATTGATCTCATTTGTTTTAAAGTTCTGTTATTATCAAATTATTAATTTTTTTTCTGTGTCAAATATTTGCACACACACACATACAAATTTTGGGCAAGGTGGTATTATTCCATCTCAGAAGTAAAATTATTTTCCTTATCAATATGTCTGACAGTTATTTTCTTTAATAATCACATTGTTGTTCTGTGTATAAAAAATATCAGAAAACAGTGAAAATGTCCTGAAATCCATGTGGATATATTCTGATGTCTTGTTTAATCTGACCACCTGCTAAAAATACACATATATTGAGTAAAATAGCAAATATTCACGTTCACATGTCATATTTTTTATTTTTGGCATTTTTCAACATTAATAGCAACAGCGCCCTCGTGCGGTCCGAATGTGGTGTAACACCTTGAAAGGTGAGTGATTACTTTTGAACATCACATGAGAAGGGGAGTGACGTTGTAACGCTAATTGACGGTTAATAGAACACCTGTAAAGCGGAGTGATACATGTAGTAAAAAGTCCCAGTGCTGTTGTATCAGAATGCCTCTCGTCCAATCAAATCAGTTGGTCAGAACTAACCGTTAACGGCAGACATATTTAAAACCAGAGAACGTGTACAGGACAAAAACTCACCGGCAGCTTAGACTTAGATATGAACGTTGGATAACTGACGGACTCAAACCGCCAGGAGATACAGGACTTTAGGAATTTCTTTCAAAAATGAAGGTATTTATTAAAATGTGTTACACAGTTCAAGAAATAGTTCAACGTTTGGGGAATGAGTTTGGTGCCTTTCCTTTTTCGTCAATCTGCCCATTGAGTATGAAGGAGGCGGTTAGCTTAATGTTAACTTGATGGAAAAAAAGACCGGAAACAGAAAGTTAGCCTGGCTCTGTTTAAAAGTAACAAACACCTTCCAACACCTCTAAAACTAATGAAATAACACTTTACATCTCGTTTGTTTAATCTGTACGAAAACAAAAGCGAAAAAATTCACATTTGAAGTTTTATTGAGGTTTCTTCGGCCGTTAGCAGCGACTAAGCTAGCTAATCTTTAGCTTTAGCGGTTATGCTAAACTAGCTAAAATAGTAGTCCGGGCAGGTGCTATTCTCTATACAGAGCACACCATGCACTCAGGTCCAAATCAAAACCACTATACTGAGACTTGTCAAATCTGGACTAGATAAACCAGAGACTGACTGATACACGGTTTCAGATTTGTGAAACCTAAAGACACTGTCCTTACCTTGTTTGGGATAACATACTCCTCATTTAACAAGTCTAAATTTAGTGGTTTTTGATCAGGACCTGGTCTGACATATTATAGCAGTGAAAGCTCCCTTTTTGTGTTTCTCTCAAATGTATTAAATTTGTTTCTTAAACTATATTAAAATGACATTTGTGCGCAAATAAAGCGTCATTGTCAACATGGTCACATGACATTGACTTTAGGCTTCAGTAAAACAGGCTCCATATAATGCACAATCCCATGGCTAAAACTCTAAAGCAACTGATTACAGCTGTTTGATATTGTTTCATAAAGTTAATGTTAGTGTGTTGAGATGAAAAGCTATAAAATACTTCTTAAACAAGTGGTTTTATTTTGAAAAGCAAAACCAGAAGTGTCATTTGCCCTGCTGAGAAGATTGAACACATGCACCATATTATTGCTCAACTACTGTCAATTTAATCCGTGTAAAAAATACAGTCTATGGTTTAATCGGGCTGTGTTGTGGTCACACGGTGGCGGTGTTGGGCAGTAGTAAACTCAGCTGTGTTATTACCGGGCTCTGGATCTTATTGGTCCATGTGCGTAAAACACTTCTCATCCGTCCTCATATTTTGGTTAGTTTTGGCACAGCAGCCTCAGTCTCATGCAGCCGCCTGTTGTTGAGACGTATGAGAATTACTCCTAATAACTGGACCTGAAACTGGACTTAATGGAAAACGTTTGGTCGGATTTTCACTGTGCGTAAAGTGATTAGAGCGATTTTTTAAAAAGTTTAAAACCTCACTCTATCATGTCCAGCAGTCTGTTGGTGAAAACCCTGGAGGACCTGAGCTTGGATCCAGGCTATGTGGCCGGGGAACCCTGCCCGTCCCTCAGCCTGTCCTCCTCCGGCAGGTCGAGGCAATCTCAGCCACACACGAGCACTCCTCACCGGGGACCCTGGTGGCAGCACGCCGGCTCCCTGTACAGCAGGAACGGCAGCTGGGACACGGTGAGCACGTTGCCAGAGGACGCGGCGGACGTCCTGGCCAAGTGTACCTGCCTGCCGGAACTGGAGGAGTACCCCTGGACCGAGCAGGAGCTGCGGGAAGTCGTGCGTAAAGTCGCCGGGTCGGATTCGTCGCTCACCGGGGATGCTGTTCACCGCCTGTCTGTTCTGCTACGCAGGGCTCTGGTGCGGGTCTCCAGAGAGGCGCAGCGGCTGAGCGAGCTCCACAGACGCTGCACACGCCTGGAGGTCCAGAGCGCGCTGAGGCTGGTGCTGAGCTGGGGTCTAGCCGAGCAGTGCATCACCTCCGCGGTGAAGGCCGTGTCCTTGCACTGCATGAGCTCCGGGGACACTGCACGTCAGCGGGGCAAGTCCGCACGCTGCGGGCTGACGTTCTCCGTGGGCCGCTTCTTCAGGTGGATGGTGGAGACACGCGTGTCTGTGCGTGTGCACGAGTACGCCGCCGTCTGCCTGGCAGCCTGTCTGGAGAGTTTGGTGGAGGAGGTGATCAGAAGAGCGCGGAGGCGGCCAGGCTGACTGCGGATGAGGAGAAGGAGCGGTGCGGCGGGGTCACCTGCTGCCTGGTGACCGCAGAGGTGCTGGATGGAGCAGTCAACAATGACACGGAGCTGTGGGGACTGCTGCAGGTCTACGAGCATCTGATGTGTGGCAAAAATGCAAATGGTGAGTTCGAGTACCTCATGACACAATTTTTTTTCACATCATAAAATACACACATTAAAAAAACAAAGGTTATGGATAATATATTAAAGAATAAAAATTATTTGGGTTTTAACTGTAGTAAATAAACTGACCTTTGGCTTGTGAAAGTGACAAACAATTAAAAGCCAGCAATTTTGCAGTTTCAAGCGACACAACAAGTTTTCAGCATCTCCTATTGACACATTTCTGTTTTTAAATTGAATATCATTGTGTTTATGACTGTTTGTATGCAATTCAAAGACTTAAAATCTGGGTTCTGGGAAATTGTGATGGATATTTTTCTTAATTTTGTGGTATTTCATAGATTGATCCGTTCACTTACAGATGAAAGTTAGCTGCAGGCCAAGTTTTTCTTTTCTTTTCTTTAATCCTAGATTGAAAGAGAAGAAGTTTGGAAAAATAATTATCAAAATGCACACATATTCAACATTTCGTGCACATGTTGGTTTTATTATGCAAGTTTGATTTCAATAGTGAAACCTTAAACTTAACGGATTAGATCAAAAGTTATTGTACATGTGACATTTTTCTTGTTTTCTCTTATGCAACATGATTTTGATTCCCATGTGCAAAAGCTTCATGTCAGATGTGAGGGGACAGTTCCCAGGGGAACAGTGACAATGAGTCAAAAGTCACATGTTCGCCAGTGAAAACAATCATGAGCCATCACCCAAAAAAACATGCGTGTTTTGAATTCACATGTGTGTTTTCACACGTGACTTGGTCTCTCACTGTTAGGTGGGATTCATAGAAGCTGCTTGTTCCTGTCGTCCTCTGACTTTTTTCTGTTTGTAAAAAGTCTGAATCACAAGTCTGGGATTTTTTAATAAGATAATGTCTCTCCCTCAGCACTGAACAGTATCATTTAAAATGCCATCAATTTAACAGATAGAAAACAATGATATTGATATTATTCAATAACTACACCTCCCATGAGGCCTGCACAGCATGACCCCAATATCTGAGTTGAGAAGAAAATCTGCTTCCTACTCAGTGCTGCATTAAAGCTATAATGGGGGAATGAAACTGCTCAGAAAGTAGTCCAGATAACAATAATGGATAATTACTGGCAGTTTAAGAAGTCTACCAGGACCGTGGAGAGTGATTGGAAAACCCCCTCAGACAGGAAACAGGCATTTTGGGTAATAACGGACACGGAAGTGGAAGATCATTCCTGATAAATGTCTGTGGTCATATACTCACTGGGAAACTGTAGTTTAACACACATTCTCCTTTGAGTAGCTACAGTATATTGACCTTTTGTTAAAGTAGCTGGAAAACCTGACAGGACATTTTATTTTGGATTTAGCTGCTAGTTTGCTAATTCGCATTTTTTGTAAAGATCTCAGTCCAAACTGTAATCACATACAGGCTGCGTCTAACAGACAGCTGAGTCTCAGGTGGTTCAGCTTCTCTTCTGTCTCCTCCATCGTCACTGCAGCGTGTTTTAATACTTTTCTCCGTTACACAGACAGTTACACAGACAATTGAACAAGGAGAAAGGGTTGGTTTGATTGCAGCCTCTGTGCTGAGACACAGAACAGTTTTATTGTGTGGCTACAAGAGAGAATAAAAGGAGACAGTAACTTCACTGCCACGCAGCCCTTGACCCAGTCTGAGCAAAGTAACATCATTAGTTCAGTTTTCCTCATCCATCCTCATCCAGGAAAGTTCTGGGTGTGAAAACGCTGCTTTATTGGGGAGTAAAGGTGAAAGTGGAGAAACAAAGATGAATTTTTCAAATTTAGCATAGCGTTGTTTTTACATACAAATGTCTCCTGGGCTTTCAGAGAGAAGAAAACTGGATTCTTAGGTGTTATTTAGGTCGGAAATGACACAATTCAGATTTTAACATTTAAAGTGATAATGTGAATAATGATTAAATATTGTATAAACTCAGTTGTCACCTCTCTAAAACAATTTTGATCAAAAACAGGAACATTATAACCTTCATGAGGGAGGATTCATCACTGGACTGTTTATAAGACTGATTTAGTTTTAGCTTGGTGTATCTAATAAACTGGCAAGTGAGTGTATCTGTATCAATCAATCAATCAATGGTTATTTGAATAGTACCCTTCATATGTGTTAGTGCATTTCAATGTGACTCACAAACTAACAAGACAGTAGAAAATTGTGAAATGCACATTAAAGATAAAAATGAAGAGACATGACATTAAAATGTTTTTGTTTACTCTTACTTATCCCTGCTGCATGGGACTGGAAACTATGAATTATCACCTACTGTGTGTCAAACATCAGTGAGCAGATGGCTGTTAATTACTGGTCCTGCTCATTAGTGGAGCTTTGGGAGTGACGCAGGTTTGATTCTCGGCTCAGTCAGTTTGTCATGTTTTCTCCACAAACCCTGTCAGTACTGAGGTGACTGAGGCAGGGTTAGTAAGAATTTAATTAGCTGTACAAGAAGTTGAGTTTAATCAGTCATTTTGTTTGTAGATGTTCCCAGACACAGATGTAAATAACGTGCACCTGGCTCATCTGAATGAAGCCATCATGAATATTATTAGCAATCTCCTTGTTGTAATCCTGAGTCAGAGATATCAGAAACGTCTGATAGCTACAACGTCTCACAGTGTGCAGAGTGCCAGTTAAATCAAAATATCACTTGAATGCACCGTGTTTCTCTGCACACTGCGACACAGACTTCATGTTCACTCCCATGAGAGTGAACAGGAAGAAGAGGGTAAAGTAAATGAGTGAGTGTTGTTAGCCTCTGACCCACACAGACGACACAAAGGAGCTCTCTTTCCCGCTCAGGCTGCGGGGCACGAGGTTCACGGCCCCCAGTGCCGTCTGCTCGGCTAAACAAACAGCCAGTGTAGCTGCTGTCCAGGCGAGAGAGGCAGTCTGTCACCCCACTCCACTAACAACACACACACATGCAAACACTACAGGACACGCTCTGTTTCCTCGTTCAGGTTTTAATAAGGACATTGTTTGAGGACCAAACGGCCAGTCTGATCTGATGATAAAAATAAATCCCGGCAGTGAAATGTGAAAAAAATGCCTCCAGTCTGTTTGCAGAGATCCTGCAGAGAGTATCCAAAAACACAGCTTGTAATGTCATTATCTTCCTCAGATCCCAGCAGAAAGCAGATTTACATCGTACTGAGCCCAGTCATGTCTGCAAAGATCAGGTTCAGCCCTTCAGTCTCCTTTTAATGACCTTTTTTTTTTCAGCTTTTATAAGGTCAGTTTATCCTCTGACTGGTTTCTGTTCTGTCACATTTAACACAAACACCATATTAAACAAATTATGTTGCTGTTCATTCATTCGTCAAACATTTTGTCATTTTGTCTTGAAGTTATAATTATAGAAAACGGAGGAAAAACATTAAATCTAAGCATTTGAGAAGCTGGAACCAGTTAGTGATTGATGACTTTGAAGCAAAATGATCCCAAACCATCGATAACGATCTTTTTTTAAATAGTGGAGGCCAAAAACTTGAAAAATCAATAATTTTATTGTTTAATTATGGTAAATAAATTGTATTTTAATGCAATTATAAGACATTAAGAACAACTATTTTTGGGTTTCCAAGCTGTGGAAAAGCACAACAACACCTTGCTGAGAGAGAGAGAGCGAGAGAGAGAGAGAGAGGGGGCAGGGGCTTTCACGACTTGGTAATCTTAAAGTTGTTAGTAATGGCTTGTAACTGATCTATAAAGTATTGGTGCATTTATTAATCATTGATAGCTTATAAAAAACTTTTATGAATGATCAGAATCTTGTGCAACCCACATTAGCTGCTTCATGTTGCATCATATCCGCAGCACATGTTTAACGTATCATACAGGCTGAACACAGTAGCTCAGTAACTGATCTGGGAGCAGATGTAAAAAAAAAAAAAAAAAATAAATAATTACTTTTCCAGATAGTTGACACATTAATGTGGGGGAAAAGTACAGTGACATATCCTGATGTTTTGACATGTTGTTCACCGCCAGTGCTTTGTTGTGTCCTTTCAGAGCTTGATGAATCCTTCTAAATATGCAGGGTTGATACTTACAGTATGTGTTGTGGTCAGCTTGTTGATGCTCAGACTTGAGGCTGAACAGGAAGTGGAAACAGACAGCTGGAGAAAGCGTCTGATCACAGAGATGGAGCGGAGAGCAGGGGGGTAATCCTACACTCACTCTGCTACCAAACCTCATATGATGTTATCTCCATCTGGCCTTTATGCAAACTGTAAAACAGAAGGAAGAAGTGGTTTTGGCTGCAGTGTTTTCTCATGCTAGTACAACCAGTCGGAGGTTTAATCACTTTTTGATTTCTGTGAGGCGGAAAGAGGAAGAAAGAACCAACAAGAGAAAGTGATTGCAAGTGAAGCAATCCCTGCTAAATGATCAATCAGAGGCTGATGACTTCTCACGCCTCTGTGATGAACGGCTTTAATTAACCACCAGAAGTCCCTGTGACAGGAGGAACACGAGTCTCCGTCAGCAGAACCCGTTTGGACGGTTTAACGAGACGTAATCAGGCTCTGCTCTGTCGTTAACACCGCCTCATCACTGCTGACTCCCGGCTCTGTGTTCACGTCTGTAAAACCCTGTGTCAACTGTGTGAGAGCCTGAGCCAACAGCGTCCATGCACACTGGCTCCAGACGTACCGCCCGCAGGCTTTATCCAGATTACACTACCAAAACAGAGTCTTCCCGCCAATTCTGCCTGTGTGTTTGACATGACTCTGGGAGTTGTAGAAATATTTTATTTACACCCACGCAAGTGAAAGTGCAGGTTTGAGTCAGAGAGCAGGACAAACTGTTGAACTCTTCTTCTTTGTTTCTGCATGAAATGATTTTTAAAATAGGGTTCTTCTACATGGTTTTGGTCACGTTTGCACAGATTGCAGGTGGTGGTGTGGGGGTCGCTGCAGCCTGATGGACTGAATTGTTTCAGTCTTACATTGTGTTCATGTTTGCTGGTTTCTCTGTGGGTGTTGGCTGCTTTGCTTTGTCCTTACTGATGTGATGTAGTGTGTCCCTTCACGTGGCGTACAGGAGATGTGATAACCGAGCACTGAACTTAAGGTTTGTCATGTTTATGGAGGAAATGTGTTGAGTTCATCTCTTTAAGTCTCCTTACGACTTCTCCTCTGTTTTAAATGTGCTTTATTACGGTGGCCCTGAGAGCTCAACACACTGCAGCTTAAGAAAACACAAACAAATTCAGAAAACATCCTAAATACTTGCAACACAACCAAATACACAAACGCGCGACAAGTAGTACAGACGACAACGGAAGTGTTTCCGGGGGGACACTATAAAAGTGATGTATTGACCTCTCAGGGCCACCGTCAGTCTGGATCTCAATTCTCTGCTTGCTCCCTTGGACTCAGTTTAGACTCTGCTGAGGTGGTCTTGACTTCCAACACACACACACACACACACACACACACACACACACACTCATATACATAGCCACACCTTTGCCCCTCTGTGGTTCTGTTGTCCTGACCAAACACTTGCAGCATTATACCACTCAGCAGAAAAGAGCTGTTGTTTTCAGACATGGTGACTGTGCTTCTGTTTTCATTTGGGACACACAAGCTCACCGACACACACACACACACGCACACTTTCTGTGAGGATACATTTACAGCTTTAGGGATGTTAAGCGTTCTGTTTTTATTCTGCCGCACAAACACAAGCGAGTTGAAGGAAATGACTTGATCACCTGTGACTCTGAATGTAAGCAGGGCAGTGTTACACACAGGGGCTGAGGGGTGGGGGGTTTGGGGGTTTCAATACTACACAGGTAGGGATTAGAAAACAGTGATTTGTGCTTTGTCCACTGCAGACTGGTCTCCTGTTGTGTAGCCATGAATAGATGCTTGTTCGCTCTCCTGCCTGTAAACACCGCGGACTAATCAGAACCAATTATCTGCCACACTCACTCCTGGTCCAACCAAAGATTTCTTTCTTCAGGCCCATACAAGAACCGACTTTCAGAAAGCTGAGGTGTGTTTTCCAGCTCAGAGTGATGAATCTGTCCAGGCTGATAATCAGTCAAACATCAGACAGGCAGGTTGTTAATGTGTTGATGTAAGATTTTGATCGGGCTCCACACAGAGATGCACAAAAACCTTTTTATTACTGCAGCAAAGAGCTCATGTTTTCTGCTGTAACACTTTGTCCTCCATTTTCTACAGTAAAGAAAATATGATGATGATGGATGATTCCTTCAAATGCATACTTTTAATATGACATGATGTTTTAATCATGAATACTTTCATCAGGTCGTCTCATTGAGATTCAAGAGAGATCAGGGAACAGTTAGACAATCATACAACATGTATACAGCCAAACAACAATCAGGAAGAATTAAATGAATAAAAGTAATTACTACAAGAAGGGAAGTCCATTAGGATGGGATGTCTCGGGTAAATATTGGATCAAATTCTGTAGTTACAAAATGAAACGAGGGCAGAGATGTGAGGTAGAGTTAAAAAATCATCACTTTCATCAGATCTGATGATTCACAGTGGTTCAGTTTGCAGTGTTCATGCTTCTCTTTGGCAACAGTATTTTATTCACATGCTGTGTAGCTGAGTGCTGCTAACTGGACGTGCAGCAGAGTCGGCCACACATGGCCCGGTTCGGTCGGCTAACTGGGTTTAAAACCTTCACCATCGTGGCGTTTCAAAAATGAAGTTGGTTCTAGTCTCGTCTAGTTGGTTCCAGTGTAAAAGGAAACTTTTAAATGGAGTGTTTATTCTCAGTGGAGCAGGAGTAAGGTCTGTAAATTTCACTGTAATGTGCTTATTAGGATTATGAGATATATTTTCTGCAAAGCTGATGTTTTGGCTTCAGAGTGTCAAGTGGGTTCACCGAAAAACAAACTGTCACTGTGGTTCCTGACTCTCAGCGATGATGATGATGATGGTGGTGTTTCTCCACATCTAATCATTTTGAACTGTCGACTCGCTATAGTTCAGTTGGGTGTGTTGGCTTCAGCTGTTTGTCAGATTGTCCTCACTGAAGCCGTCTCCATTGTGTGCAGGACCAGGAGTCAGCAAATACCCGATTCAACGGGGCACAATGGACGAGGGTTTCATTAGTGTGTCTGTTTTCAAAATCTGGTCTCATGGTTTTCAGGGTGTGTCCTACTCTGGGGTTACAGGAAGGTTTTGATAAGTTTTGTTTTTCCCTTTATTGGATAAAGTCAGTAAAAGACAGATGTGAAACATTTGGAGGGATATGATATGAAATTGAAAATTTATTTTGGTGGTCAAGGTCACGGTGACCTCAGAAAACAGACTTTTGGCCTTGTCAACGCAATATCTCCGTAACGCCATGAGGGAGTTTCTTCAAATTTGGTGCAAACGTTCAAAGGTCAAGGTCAGTGTGACCTCAAAAACACTTTCTAGCCATTACTCAAGACTTCACAGCAATTATGACAAAATGTCACACAAATGGTTCATATGTTATATGACTCTAGATAAACAGGGACGTAACCTGAAACTAGTCTGTGTGGCGGAGGGATACGACCCTGAGGTGGTGATTCTAGTTTCCTTTGTTTCTGAAGAGACAGAACATTTTAGAGTTTCTAGTAAGTTACTACTGGACCTCAGTGTAGTTGAATCATTCCTGATTCTGTTTAGTATTTTGCTTTTACAGTTCATGTTTGTTTATAGCACTTGATGCTGGTTCATCGTTGGTATCCACGGTTACCACTGTGACAACCAGCTGACTACAGCTGCTGCTGTGAGGCTGTTATACACCGAATTAAGCACTAAGCATCCTCACAGTGTTTACAAAGAAACTAAAGTCAGAGAATCACTGACACTACTTTGTTTTGTTTTTTCCCTTTTCTATTTACGACATTTTCTAAATGAAAAAAAGGCAAATTAAATCATAATTGTTGTTCGTATTTTTGTTTTGAAATATTTTACATTGACCTTTTCTTCTCTGAGTAATTTGCTTTTCTTTTTCTGTGTGTGTGTGTGTGTGTGTATGTGTGTTTAGGTGAGCTGTCGCTGCCGGCCCATGTAAGCCCATACACAAAGGTTCCCGAGGACTCAGTGGAGAGCAGGGAGGATGCCTACATCCAGCTGGAGCTGCGAACACTGGAGCAGGCGCTGTTGGCCACCTGTGTGGGCAGCATCGCAGAGCTCAGTAAGTGTGTGTGTGTGTGTCACCGCTGACACAGTCAGCTCCTGTGTTTAGTGTGTGTTTGTTTAAACTGTGACTGGTGTCGGGCTCCGGGGACACATCGTTAGCCGCTGCCAGCTCCCCCTCGGTTACATAACAGCCTGTGGCTTGTATCCAGAAAACAAGGGCACCTTCACACCCTGCAGGCCACCGTAGCTCATTATGTGAACGCTCATTAGAGAAAGAAAATAAAAGATGACAGTGCCTTCACCGTTCATGCTAATTTATGGACTTGATGACACGTTCATGTGAACACGGAGCACTGTGGCTCAGTATTCTGTTTTTATTTTATTTCACTGTAAATTCATGTCATTGTTTTTACAGGTTTCACATTTCTCCTTTATAGTTTTCAGTTGACAGATTACATGGTCATCTATGAGACAGGAGCAGTTTTTAGAATGAATAAATCCTCAGAAATAAAGAATAAGTATTACACACCAGAAGGCTTGTGTTAATATTTTTTACTGCTTGTAAAGCCTCATTCATTGCACTTAATTGTAATTTCAAAATCTTTATTCAGGTAAAAGTTGTTGTGAGTTTGTCAGTGTATCCACATGTTCTACTCTTTACTCATGTTTCCTAATGATTGTTTACAAAATGCATTTAAATCATGCAAATAAAGAACCCCCACATTTTTTAAAATAATTTAGAAAAATATTTTTTAGTGAAATATAAAAACTAAAGCTCCATTAAGATGAAAAAGAAACATGTCTAATGTCTGTTTGCTGCAGTCGTGTAAATGTTTGAATGAATGAATGTTGTGTATGAACTGTTTCTCTGTGATCATGGTGTTTCTTGTGTGACTGTCATCCTGCAGGCGACCTGGTGTCTCGAGCGATGCACCACATGCAGCGTCTGCGTAGCTCAAGCCCCTCCATCAGCCCCGCGCGTTTAGCCAATCAGCCGTCGGTATCCTGGGCCCCGGACGCCCTCCGAACACTCTACTACTTCCTGTCCAGCCCACAGATGGAGTCACTGGAGAATCCCAACCTGGAGCCTCCGACCATGACGCTGACCAGAGAGAGGTGTGTGTGTTTTGTCTGTAAGCTGCTCTGAACTGACGTCAGTGGCCTCAGCTTTGTTGTCACATCAGTAAATCACTTCATCAACTATGAGCCTGTTATTTAAGTACTAGAAACAAACAACAGCAGACTGTCGGTTTATTTCAATCTCTGTTTGTATTTTTCTCTGTGGAGGAATCTGCTTTACTCTTTTCTTCCTGTGGGAGATGTAGAGGTTTGTTTTAAAGATGCTGCTCTCAGCTCCTCAGGCGGAAAAACTAAAAGCTGCGTTAGTTTTTGTCCTGCATCAACTAAAATCTTCAAACTTCCAGAGAACCTGAGGCTTCGTCCCGATTCATGGAGGATTTTAAAATGAATACAAAAACTGAAGATGAGTAAAATGGACAAAATAAAGGAGCTGACTGTCTTCGAATCTTCCTCCAGGCCGTTCCTGCTCCTCCCTCCTCTCATGGAGTGGATCAGAGTCGCCGTGGTGCACGCTGAACACCGCCGCAGCCTATTGGTGGACAGCGATGATGTCAGACAGACGGCCAGACAGCTGCTTCCTGGACTGGACTGTGAGCCCAGACAGCTGAAGTAAGACACCAGTGAATGCTCCCCAACTGTGTAAAACTTCCCCTGGTTGAAATAAAACTGTGTGTAGGGTGGTGATAAAAAGTGTCCAGGTGAATATTTGTGTGTCTGTCTCTCTGCAGGTCAGAGTGCTGCTTCCAGTCCTTCAAGTGTCTGGATGCAGAAGCTGCTGCAGCCAAGTTCCAGCTGGATCTGGGCTTCAGGATGCTCTCGTGTGGACGAGCAGATTTGGTCCATCAGGCCACGCAGCTTCTGGGAGCCGAGAGGGTGAACACCATGGATGACCAGGTGAGGGAGGGGTTTATGTTGTGTCTCAAGTATAAAATTAAAACAACAAGCTACAAGTGGCCTGGTTCAAAGATAACAGAGGGACTGTTGTCTGTCGTTAGACCTTTACAGTGAATTCAGAGATAGAGTTTTTTGACCTGCCAAAGTGAAACAACAGATTTTGAACTGAAGTTTTCAGTTGTTCTGCCGTGAGTTTTACCTGGATTGTTTTAACAACAGTCTTCTCTTTTTGAAAACGATCAAATGTACCTTCACACACACATACTGTATCTGTGCACATTTTACTTGTTCATAGCTGTGTAACTTTTCATAGTCCCAGCAAGTCTGTGAAAGATCTGTATTCTTCTGCCGTCACAGGTTGTGACGTGTTCACCAATACGATCATCTATGAGTGAGATCGGATACTGATCATTTTTGGTGGCATTGCAGATGTCGTACGTTATATCACTTCTCTCACACACTTTTGTAAAAGTTCCACACGGCCGACATGTTTTGTTTTGGTGGCCTGTCACGTGCCGACGCAGTGAACAAGGTGGGAGGCGGGACTACACTACACAGCACACAGTGCTTCTCTCAGCCGCAGACACCAGAGTATTAACCACAGGTGATCGATGGAAGCATTAATTCCCATCTACCGATCACGTATTTATAACGAAGATCTGCCAATAATGATCGGCGGCTGATCAATCGGGGCATCCCTAGTTCAGGAATGATCCAACACTCAGTCTTAACACTTAAGAAACTCTTTTTTAAATTTTTATTTAAGGTAACATATATTCATCTGTGTGGTCTGATAAAAGTGTGTATGTATGTTGGTGCAGGGGATGACTCCTCTGATGTACGCCTCCGCAGCAGGAGATGAAGCTCTGGTGCAGATGCTCATAGAGGCCGGAGCTAATCTGGACCTGCAGGTAAAAAATCACCTGCTGACTCAAATGTAACACTGTCCACATCACAGCTGGTTGGTGACATGTCTGTATTGTGTGTGTGTGTGTGTGTGTGTGTGTATTGTTCAGGTCCCCGGCTGCTCCGTCAGACATCCATCTGTTCACCCCGGCAGTCGGTGCTGGGTGGCCCTGACGTTCGCTGTGCTGCACAGTCACCTGTCTGTGGCTCAAGTAAGAGCTGAACACAGAGGAGTAGACAGTAGAAGACACGGTTTCACCATCATATAATTATATTTAATCTATTTTCTGTCACTGAATCCTCAAATAAGCAAAATGAATCGTAGTGAAATAAAACACGACTAGAAACAGGGAGCAGTTTAAATTTGAAGCTGACATTCAGAAGACATTAACAAGTTTTATTTTGTATATTTTTTTATTAAACTGTGACCACAACCTTCAAGCTACACCTACAGTTGTTAGAATATCCTTTACAATAAATGTATGATCAACCACAGAGACAAATTAAAGGACCTATCTTGAGACTGCTCTGAAGTTTTTGATGGAGATAGTGCTAACAGTTTCCCCCTGCATCTAGTCGTTTTGCTAAGCTAGGCTAAGTCCTGGACCCCTCACACAAAGAGGTTGAGACTCTGCTGACGGTGTTGTGTCCTCATGCTCAGCTGCTGCTGGAGGCCGGAGCAGACGTGGAGGGTGGAGCCCTGCTGGACGGTCAGGAGAGCTCAGCCGAGACGCCGCTGCAGTTAGCTGCTGCTGCAGGTATGGTGTTACCGAAGACTGAGTCAGACTGACACGTTAAAATCAATTCACACACACTGACGACACATGCTGTGAACTGGTACTGATACTGTGCTACAGTGAGTTAAAACAATTACAGATGTTTTTTAGATTTGCTGGAGCAAACTGCAGGAGCTCGCTGCTGCTGGTTTTCTAGACAGTTGTTCACACTCACAAGTTGTTATGTAGCTGCTGGTTGCTAAGTTTGTCCTTTGAGGTTAGTTAAGGTTACCACTGTGTTTCTAGCTGGTTGCTAGTATGTTATATGTATTTGGGTTGCAGGTTAGCAGTGAGTAATTAGCAGCTAACTAGTTGCTTAGTTGCTCTAAGTGACTGTTAATGTGCGTTTAGGGTGTTTTGCTGTTGGAGTGATTCCATGTTACAAAGTTGTTCTACTGGTTGCTATGGTTACCATGTGTTTGCCAGAGTCACTGTAGTGGTTCAGGTTCAGATGATGCTTCACTCTGTTGAAGAAATCCACCAACAAAATGTTTGATCCTCCCAGGTTACTATGAGATGGTGAGTCTGCTGCTCGCCCATGGAGCAGACCCTCTGCTCAGAGTGCATCATGGGAATTCACTGACATCACCGCTGTACGAAGACATGAACTGTTTCAGCTACGCTGCAGCACACGGACACAGGTGACCCTCACCCCCCCACCCCCACCCCCCCACCCCCCCCCCAGAGCTGACCTGTGTGCGTCTAGTTTCATTTAAACACATGATTTCATTGACACATGAATGCAGCTTCACGTGTCTGATACAGAACAGAGCAGGAGGAGGGAAGGTTTAAATTTAATATGTCTGACCAGAAAAACAGACAAAAGCATCACCTCCTCTCTTCTCCACAGGAACGTTCTCAGGAGGCTGCTGCTGCAGCCACAGCACAGGAAGGAGGACATCCTCTCTCTGGAGGAGATCCTGGCTGAAGGAGTGGAAGAAGAGGAAGAGGAGGAGGCGGAGGTGAAAACTCACTTGGCACACCCTCCAGCTCCTGACTCCTCCAGCCCTGTTCCCAGGCTGTGTAAGGCCAGGATGAAAGCTCTGCAGCAGGCAGCGTACTACAGCGCTGAGCACGGCTACCTGGATGTTTCCATGGAGCTCAGAGAGATGGGTGAGAACTGATATACATGCATGAATGTCCCTGATCACCAGTGAATGCTGTAATTAACCACAGTTTTTAAAGTATTTGAACTAACAGATATACTCTAACACCTCAGTCGTGCATTATCTCATCGACCTGCTCTGTCCAGGTGTTCCCTGGAGGCTCCACATCTGGCTGGAGTCTCTCCACAGAGCTCGGCAGCTGTGCAGGGACGAAGTCACCGTCTCCCTCCTCACAGAGTTTCCCTCCATCAGGACGGAGGACTACAGCCCCGAGCTGCTCTCCACAGGGATACCGCTCATGTTCAGCATGTTGGAGACCAGCAAGGTCTGACATGAGTTTTCTGTCTCTGTTCTACCTTAAATCCTCATCTACTTCTGTAGAACCAACATAAAACAAAGCTTTACTTAATAACTGTTTAATACAAAGAGAAACTGCTTCATCTTGGTTGAAATGATGAGATGTGTTATTGTCGAGCTCTGAAGACACAATTTAACATTTAAGAGTTACAGTTGTATTTGATCTCTGTTCATGCAGTGAAAATAAGACGGCAACCTTAAGATGACCTGAGCAGGAAATAAACGGCTAACTAACTAAAAAGTAGCTAACTAGCTACCTCGCAATGAGCAACGGCAAAATGGCCGTGGATTGTCATTCAATAGCTGGTGAGGGCAAAATAAAAACCCTCCATACAGATAAAACAGCTGCCAGTGACACAAGGTCGGGCTGATGATCAGGCTGCTGCTGGTCCAGATCGTGTTTCCTTCAACAACCACACCGCCTCATTTTCAGTTCATACATAGTCATTCAAGTGTAAACAAGGAAGCTTACCAGTCACCAAGTAATGCAAAAAAAAAACAACCTTGAAATTGTGCCAGTTTTCAAACTAAGTGTTGCATTTCATGAGAAATGAATCATTCAAACCAACTAAGACCATGTTACCCACAGTTTCTTCATGCTAGCTAACTTATGCTCAGTCAGCTTCTGCTTCATGTTCTTCACTGATAGATTTCAACCCTGTTTCTTCACAGTTTAAATATTTGTCCTGTCAGGGTTGCTTGTTCATAATGTTAGTGAGGTAAAACGGTATTTAACGTGTCATTGCAGCTGTGTGAAGTTGTTTTTCTCTGCAGGACTACGTGATCACCAAACGTTTGGCGTCTGTGTTCTCTCACTGTTACGGCGGCTCTCCTGTTACTCCCGTCCCCCCCGTGGACGTCACTCTGTCCACACAGCTAGGTAACACATCGCTGCCGTCATGAGATGCCATCCTATGGTGATTGTTCATTTTCTGACTATAACGAACACTTGAAGGATCACACTGACGTCTCTGTCCTCAGATATTCACTTCCTCAATAATCAGGAGATGTCCGACGTGACGTTTATGGTGGACGGACGTCCGTTCTTCGCTCATCGGGTGCTGCTGATGTCGGCGTCTGAACGGTCTGATCTCTTCTCTCACTTTACATGTTCTTCATATCTTTTTCATTCATTCATTTCTTCTCAACATTTCAGCTCACAGACTGATCCTAACGTGACCTTTTCAAACAGAGACTGAGTTTTCAAAACCCTTAATGTCAATAACAACAGACAAAGGGTCTCTACCTGTAAAACAATTTTTAGCCATTTGTGTGTGTGTGTGTATATATATATATATATATATATATATATATATAAAAATAAAAAAGAGCATTGAATCAAAAGATTATAGGAATATTCATGCAAAAGTAAAAGGTAAAATGCAAAAAAAAGAATACGAATAAAAAGCCAAAAAATAAAGAGATAAACCATAAAGAGTAGCAAGAAATTAAAGAATGATAATGTAAAGTATAATTAAAGTAAATATTAAATGTAATAATTGTTTGAGCTTGACAGATACAATAACAACAAACAAAACTATAGACAAAAGTACAAAAAATAATAAAAAATATAAAAATAATAATAAAAAGATAATTATTCAATATCATTAATATGAAAATAAAATATAAAAAAAGAGATATAGATTATATCAAAAACTTAAAACTGTATTACGTGGTTTGATTTTTCTTTTACAATTTCTTTAATTTGTTTTTATTGATAATTACTAATTTTAATTCGGCCTCTTGTGGCTGAAATGAGAATTAAAAAAACAAACACAAAATTTCCACTTGCCATGTCACTGTCCTGATTTTTACTGACTTTGGAAAGTTTAACGTAAAAGATGTTTTTATCATTATGAAGAAAAGTGTTTTCATATTAGTGATGATCTGAAAATGTGCTGACAGATGACATAATCTATCAATTTTATTTAAACTATAATATTTCGTTTTAATATGAGGATATTAAAAAAAGAATTGTACCATGAAAGAAATTGGGAGAAATATGAAAAAAATGTCAACAGTATTTTCTCATTTTAAAAATAACTGTTTTCTTCCCTCCAGGTTTCGGCGGATGCTCAGTGATTCTCCCGACAGCGTCGTCCACATCAGTCACATGACCTACAGCACCTTCCAGGTGGGACACACGTTTACCTTCAGTGTTGTGCATGAACGTGTTCACTGAACAACATTCATTGAACACGTTCATATTTTTTGTGAACGCTGAATGAACGAATCAGTTTCCAAATGATAAACGTGAAGATGAGTGAACTAGTTCATTTTCATCTGTATGAACTGAACTTTGAACTAGTTCTTTTTAAGTGTGAACTGACACAACAGTGTTTACCTGCTGCGCTGTGGTCGGGGTTTGATTGGGGTTCAGATGACTGATAATGAAGAGTGTGTGCTTCTCTGCAGATGATGATGAAGTCTCTTTACTGTGGAGGAACAGAGGGACTGACCGTCTCACAGTCTGAAGCCATGAAGGTAAAATCGCTCACCTGTTCCCTGTTGCTTCTCTTATACTGGGTTATAACATCATTTAGCAGAATGCTTCGTTCGACGGGGATTTAGATGTGTTTGATTTGTTTGCAGCTGCTGCCAGTGGCCACGTTCTTCCAGCTCAGAGCTCTGCAGAGATGCTGTGAGATGAAGCTGTCGCTCAGTCTGACTCTGGACAACGCCGTCAACTTCTACCAGACCGCCAAGGTACGAAAGCACAAGGTGACACGGTGAACACTGAGAGGGAAGAGTCTAGAATCTGATTTAAAAACCACTCAGTTTCCTTCACTTGGACTCTGGTCTGTGGGTCTGTATAAATGTGGATCTGATCGAGGCAGATGTGGCTGCTTTCTTTTGAAAAATGTGATTAATACTTTATTTTATGAGTCGTACAGTTTCCTTGAAAGAAACTGATGCGTAACTATAAATTTAGTTTTTTGGAAGGATTGTGTAAATTCTTACAGGTTATACGGAAATCTTTCATCATCTCTGTCAGTACAGAGTCAGTACTTCCCTATTGTGCCCTGGTTTTTTTATTTATTTATTTTTATTTTGCTTTGCTCTTTTTCAGAGAGAGAAAAGGCATTTGAGGCTTAAATAAAATCGACTTGAGAGAAGTTCAGCTGAAGATGTAGAAATAACTTGTCACAAGCAAACAAACAAAACTGAGCTTTGATTTCCAGATGAAACTCGTCTGGAAATCATCAGCTGCTTATTATTGCAACACAGATGAATACATTCAGAAACCTCTCTCAGAACTTTATATGTAGTTAAAACCAAATTACACATTTCTCTCCATGAAAAGAAATTACCCTGAAAATAAACCGGACCAATATATCACGTTTCACATGAACTGGTTCCGACGTGTTTTGGTCTCTTACATTTAGACTCTGGACTTCAGAATTAGGTCTGAAAACTTAAAACTGAACTGAGAATAAAAACAACTTTGATTCAGACAATCTTGACTTGTTGTCAAGTTGTTAAATGTTTAAAATTTCTGAGCTCTTTTCAGCTGAAATAATCAAAGGTCTATTCACTTCCTACTTGTTTCCTGTTCATATTCACATAAACAAAGGTCAGTGTGTATGTCATCGCAGTGATGAACTGGCGTGTGTGTGTGTGTTTGCAGCACCACGGCGCCGCTGAGCTCTGCAGGTTCTGTGAAGGATTCTTCCTGCAGAACATGGACCAGCTCCTGGACAGGGAGGACTTCCACCGCCTGCTGCTGGGCGGGGTGGGGCAGGAGCTGCTCTGCCCAGGGACAGGCGCCCAGGACCGGGATCTGCCGGTCCTCCTGAGGGACCTTGAGGCTGCGCTGATCCACAGACTTTACACCCTTCACTCTGCGTGTCGAGAGTAGAAAGACTGCAGCTGCCACACTGGTACGTGTGTTTGGGAAGAGTAGCCATATCTTGAGTTACTACAGTAGTCTGCTTAAGGAGAACATGATAGTAATAGACTGTTAACACTGTCTGTTTAACACGTATATTTGAACATGAACCAAAGCTCTTGTTTAGACTGATGTTTACTGTGTCTAACACTCTGACCAGAGTTAGAGTCCTGTTAACCCGACACCTGAGAAACTGCACAACCTGATCATCTGAACAGACACTGACACATCAGTGCTCAACTAAAGAACATGAAACTCAGTCACTGTCAGATTCACCAAACTGTTTAAGATCATGTTTCTTACTCTTTACACTCTAGTTAACTAGTTGGCTTTGAGTGAGTTAAACTGTTTTTTGATCAGACTCGTTTTAAAACAATAACTCTCTAAACATGTGATGCTACGTACATGACATGATGCTAAGAGACTAAGGCTAAAGCTATTGTTTGCTTAGCAGTGTTGTTCCTGTGTTGCAGGGTAGAGATAGTTAGCTTCGTATTATAAACAAAACAAAATAAAAATGTTATTTGCTCTGTCAGCCCTGTTCAGGGTTAACTAAGTTAAAGAAATGTACCTGGACGAGCAAAGCGACATTAAGAGTTTTATTTTCCAAACCTGTTTCACCTTTACAAGAGAAAAGTTTTGTTTACAGATTAGCATAACGCTAACTAACATTGGCAATATTATTAGTAGCAGCAGCAATACTGTAAGCATGGAGCTGAGCTAATCACGTCACACTAAGAACAGATAGTCACCTTAATGAAAGCACAAGGTATTGTGGTAACCCTGTTACTGTAGTAGCCTCAGTGAAAAGATATGACTGTTTTTTACACATTTTATACAGTTTCATTAACCATAACAATACAAAGAAATTGGAGTAAAGTGTCGCTTCACCCAAATTACTAATAAATAAATAGAATAAGTGGTGGTATCTGGTCATTTAGATAGTTGGATTCAGTTTCACCCAATACACAGGTGGATAACTTTACCTGTAAAGTCTGTTTCAAACCACAATTTAACCCAACAGCCCCACAGCAGACCAGCTCCTGAATCCTAAACCTAACCTCTGCAAAATAACATAATGCTAGTTGGCTAACGGCATGCTAACACTCAACCTTGGAGGTAAAGCTAGGTTAGTAGTGAGCTAGTTAGCTAGGCATGTTAATGTTTGTGGCTGCCATTAAAGCAGAGAAACACACAGTTTAATCCATCCAACAGCTGCTGTATGTTTATAAACTTGGTGAATCTGACACTGCTTTATAAAAAGAGCATTTCCATGCACTTTACATGACCACTGATGTGTCCATGTTTTTCAATCTGCTGCAGGATTCATACAAGACATTCACAAGCTAAATGTAAACCCTCTCCAGCTGCATGTAGATAATCAACTCTGAATATGTAAATACATGTACATATATTTGTGAATAAACATCTCAACAACCCAAACTGTTCTGCACCAATCAACTGTCACACACAAGCAGCTCCAAAGTCAACAGATTTATTTCCTTTAGCACTGAAGTTGTTCACAGTTACATCACAAGGGAATACATTGCCAGTGGTTATCCTGCTCAGTAGTAGCGCTCCGTGCTCCGAGTCCATTCTGTGTGCTCTGGATTCCCACAGTAGAAAAAGAGGAAAGCGAACAATGGAAGGTATTGCTTTAATTTTTCTCTCTGATAACCCAACACCCACCCAGCTGGTCTGAGTGAGCGACCCGATCGCCAGCGAGGTCCCTCTTTGAGAGAATGAGTGAGGTGGATGCATTGCACGGTTACTGTGTGCGCACAGTAATCAAAAAGGAGGAAGAGGGCAAGAGGACGGCGAAGGAAATCAAATAAAAGAAAAAAGAAAAAAAACCCAACAATAATCAAAAGGCAAATCAAAACAAACGCACATAAAGAACATATACATAAATAAGTGTGGAGAGAAAAAGGGAACAGGAGAACAATTCCAACGACGACATGCAAAGAAAAGACGAATGCTGAACATGCAAACAACCGTACGAGGTCAAAGCTAAGAGTAGGAATCCCCTTGGTTTTTTTAAATAAGCTTGTCAGTAAACTCGGCTTATTTACAGAATGAGTGTTTGGTGAGATCTGAGTCAGCGTACACACAGGGGGGAGGGGGGCGGGGGGCAGGAGCCGACAATTATCAACAAAGGGTTTGTTCCTCTCAAAGAGGCTACGTCTACATTCTTAAATTACGGTAAATCATTTTCCAAACGTATATTACAAGGTTTCTTTCGTCAAAAGCCGGAAAAAGGAAACAAAGCGCTCACGTTTCGACGTTTCGAATAACTTAAACATGACAAAAATATCTTTAAATAATTTGACATTAAGAAACATTCTCTACATCTTTCATATAAATAACTGAGAATAAATTAATAACAAAAAAAACCCAAACTGACAAAATACAGTAAAGTACAAAAATATACAGAGCAGTTCAATATTGTCTGAAACCTGCAGATAATTCAAAGGAACCTGAACGACAACAAAATAAAAAATAAAAAATGACTTGGTGTAACTGAACTCAAACGTTTCACTTGTCAAAAGTGCAAAAGTAAAAGGACGTTTTCATGGATAAGGCCTCGTCACACCAGAGTGGCACCGCAGCGTAGGGACTCACAGGGCTGGTTAGTGGAGTACCGTAGCCGCTGTGCTAACCTATAATGTGCTATCCAGTAGGGAACATGCTAGCTAGCACTACTTCTATTCTCAGCTGTTTACTCCCCCTCAGCATTTTGTTGTCAGGGCTGTTCATCATCGAGTCAGTGACGAGTTCCTGAGGTGGGAAAAGAAGCGCTCCCTGTTAGCATAGCTCGGTTGCTAACAGGACAGTAGAGCTGCAGCTAACGATTATTTTCATCATCTGATAATCTGCCAGTTATTTTATCTATTAATTGATTAAATATTCAATGTATGAAATGTTTAAAAAACGGCATTTACATTAACACATGTACTGTCATATATGGCAAAATAAAAACGGCTAATTTAAGAAGCTGAAAGCAGATGACATTTGGAGTTTTGCTTGAAAATATTAATCAATTATCAAAATATTTGCTGTCGATCGATTAATAGCTGCATCTGTGGTTCAGAGTTTATTTAAAAGACATCACTCCTGTGTCCTCACAAAGCTGCTCGCTACGTTCCCTCAAAAGCTCAGCCCTGTCACGACGGCTTGTTATTGGACGATGACGCAGTCACATGTCAAAGTTCCACCAATCGCGGCGATGAACGGATGTCGCTGCCGTTGTAAATGCTGGTGTGACTGGGCCGAAACAAAACATGGCAACACAACTCAAAAACAAAATGTCACAACTACACTTTTTGTACATACGGAACATTATTTAGTCTGTACAACAGAATAGATCATTCATTTATGTAGTATCACCCCCCCTCCACCTTATCATACTTTTTAATGGGTGACCTTTTAACTCCCAGAATCCCCTTTCACAGAAACATCCTGCCGCTCACAAAGAAAGACGACGTTAAAAAGAATTACAATCCAGCCAGCGTTTGTCCGACCGTCCGTCTCCACGTTCCTCCGCCGCTCGCTCCTGATCCCGTTTGTCAGCGTGTGCAAGTCTTTACATCCCGCAAAGAAGAAGTCATGTTCATGTCGAGGAGTACATAGAGTGTGTGTGTTTTTATGTACATGTGGGAGAGAGAGGAGAGAGAGAGAGAGAGAGAGAGAGGAGGAGGAGAGGGGATGTGTGTGTAGATTGACAAACATCACTGTCTTAAGGCTTTTTTTTTCTTTTATAACTCTTCTGAGACGTCTCTGGTCTCTGTGTTTGGTCTGGAGGGGCCAAGTGGACTCTACTGATGAGGACTCGAAGAGGGAGAGAGGGAGGGAAGGAGGGGGGGGGGGGGGTTCCTCTGTCTTTTCTTCAGATTCGGACTCTCTTGACGGTGGCAGGCCGTGAGTGGGCCGCTGTCGGCCCGGTCTCGAGGAGCCGCCGAGGTTAATAGTTATTATGGATGATCCCTGGTGGCAGAGACAAGTCAAGCCATCACACATGTGAGGAGGACACACACCCACCGAAAGACCCCCGAGGACACAGAGAGGGACAGAAGGTAGGGACGACAAAGCTACATTTGCTACTTATTGTAAAATACTGATGGACTTTTAAACTGAAAGAGCCATTCCCATTATACATTATACATGATACAGTAGAAAATTTATAGGCAAAAAGTAGATTTGTTGTTTTGTTTTCACTCCTAACTAAAGGGCAAAGTTAGCAGCTCTCCTCTGTCGCTCTCGTTAATGACCTGAAACCGCTTCGTCTACTCATGCACAGCTACCGCTCCTTAAGGTTGTTCCTGTGTCCTGTTGCTGGCGGCCATCTTTGTTTTGTCTTTGCTTGGGGGGCATTTAGAGTCATTGGGTGGGGGCTGGTTGGGCTTGCTGCTGGGGGCATGCTTGGCGGGGGAGCTAGGCGTGGCGGGGGCGCCAGGGGAGTGGGACGCTTGGATGTTCTTCTCGTCTGAAAAAAGCTGTTTAATTACGTCAAAGAAGTTACTCAACGGGCTGCCTACACAGATGGGAAGAAAAGAAAAACAAAGAGAGAGAGAGAACAAACAACAGATGAGCAATGAGGTTAACGTGAGGAGAGGAGGAGGTGATGGAGGGATGAGAGGAGGAGTGGAGCCGGAGAAAAGGAGACTCTTCAGCCAGGAGGGGGGTTGGGGTCATTCGGGCCAGAGGAAGGAAAAAGGTGCAAGGTCAGGTGACAAACACTGGAGTCATATTTTAGTATTTCTGTCGTGAGGACAGAGTCGGCTTCAGAGTCTCAGTTTCTCCTGCTGGGTGAAGAACTAACAGGAAAACTGGACGATGATTCAGGAGCCGGAGATTCACAGGAACAGACTTGAACCTTTTTTAAAAACATTTAAAGGTTTGTTTCAAACCTGCTTTTAATGAATTTTTAAACCTTTTTTTTTTTTTTTTTTTGGATGAGTCAAACTGAAGACTTTTAAAATCCACAGTTCAATGTCTTTCACAAAAGTAAAAAACTGAGGGAACACAATTTAACACAATTTTTATTACATCAATATTTTTGCAGAACTTCCAGCAGGAAATAAAAATGAATCCTAATGATATAATTACTTTAATTAAACAACTGACATGAAAAACTGACTGAAAATGTCTACTAACGTTTTTATGTTTTGTTTTTATTAACTGTCTTATTAATGTGCCCCATGTTTTTATATCCCACTGGGGACAAATAAAATGATTGATTGTTGCTTATCTGCTTTTTTGTTCTATATCTGATTATACATATTATATTATCTATTATTTATCTTTTTAGTAATTTTTAGTATTTGATATTGACATTTTGCAGTTTCTTTTTTTGTACTGTCCACTCTGCTGCTTACCTAATCTAATCTTAGAACCTGGACCCATATAAGCATCAGACAGGATGCCCATGATCCTGTCTGATTAGCATATAATTATTTATTTCATTGAGGAAGTTATTTGCCTGAAATGTTGAATTTTGCCTAAAATAAACTTGAAACTGTGAAACTAAATACACAGCAAAGTTTGGCCGGTTCAAATCGGTGGTCTGCAGATGAAAAATATTCACCCTGAGCCAAATATTCAGTCTCATCCTGAAGCTGTGACAGTTTTTGGTCCATGTAAATAACATAACATGGAAATGAACTTGCTTGTGTTTTCTCCTCCAGGTTTTGACTGTTTCTGTGTGAACGTCGTCCAAAGCTCCTGTTAACTCTCCATCATATCAACATCCATCACAACAACATCCATCTGTTAAGACACAGGCTGTTTGGTAAGTGCTTTAATACATGCAACAGTACAGCACAGTACACACACATTGATACACAACCACTTGTCATTGGCGAGGTTAGTCTCCACACAGTGTGTCCCTGCAGTGATTCAACATCTCGTCCTCTGTTTTCAGTAGGAAACGAGTCTGTCAGTGAAGCTGAAACTTACCATCTCTTCTCTTCATCACAGTGACGAGAGCATTTGTGCTGTCTGACATTTTTACTCCCGTGATTTCAAACATGGAAAGTTTTAGAGGGGGGGGGGGCAACACAGTATCAAGCATCACCATGCAGAGGGTTACTGAGTCAGTAAAGAGCCACACACACATTCACACATTCACACAATGAAATACATCCATCTTATCAAGCCACTTGGTCTATTCTAAAAACCTACTGAAAAAACACTTAATATTAAGTTATATGATGTCCTATTTTTGCTTTTTATTCATTAACAAAAGACACGTTATTTTTATTTGTCCACCTTCTCCTGACAGGAGTAGGACCGACCAACTAATCAGCTTGCCTGACAAAGATGTGGTGGTGTTGAGAGTTGGGAGGTGTCCACAGCCTGTAGCCTTTCATGACAACATACAGTTGTCTGCAAGAGTTATAAGGTAAATTATGTCCATGTAATAAAAAGGGAAAGTCTTGTATGTTTTTACTTTTACTTTTTTAAAAGTAATTATTAAGAAAATGTACATACACATATACAAACATATAGGATTTTAATTAGCATTGTTTTATTACATTTGCATTTAGTATTTCATGTTATATCTTCAGATATCCACATTGTATATATATATATACTGTGACATTTTTAACATTTTTATGACATAATATACTATGACTTTTTATGCCGTACTATACCATTACGTTTTTTGACATTTTTATATCACACCATACTATGACGTTTTTTGACATTTTTATATCACACTATACTATGACTTTTTTTTTTTTTACATTTTTCTGCCATACTATACTATGACGTTTTTTGACATTCTTATATCACACTATACTATGACTTTTTTTTTTTTTACATTTTTCTGCCTTACTATACTATGACGTTTTTTGACATTTTTATATCACACTATATTATGACGTTTTTTTGACATTTTTATATCACACTATACTATGACTTTTTTTTACATTTTTCTGCCTTACTATACAATGACTTTTTATGCTGTACCATACTATGACTTTTTATGTCATACTATAGAATGACGTTTTTATATCACACTATACTATGACTTTTTTTTTACATTTTTCTGCCTTACTATACTATGACTTTTTATACCTTACTATAGAATGACGTTTTTTGACATTTTTATATCACACTATACTATGACTTTTTATGCCGTACCATACTATGACTTTTTATGTCATACTATAGAATGACGTTTTTATATCACACTATACTATGACTTTTTTTTACATTTTTCTGCCTTACTATACTATGACTTTTTATGCCTTACTATACTATGACTTTTTATACCTTACTATAGAATGACGTTTTTTGACATTTTTATATCACACTATACTATGACTTTTTTTTTTTACATTTTTCTGCTATACTATACGATGACTTTTTATGCCGTACCATACTATGACGTTTTTTGACATTTTTATATCATACTATGACTTTTTATGCCCTACTATACTATGACGTTTTTTTACATTTTTATATCACACTATACTATATCATTTTTTGACATTTTTATATCACACTATACTATGACTTTTTTTTTACATTTTTCTGCCTTACTATACTATGACTTTTTATGCCGTACCATACTATGACTTTTTATGCCATACTATACTATGACGTTTTTTGACATTTTTATATCACACTATAGAATGACGTTTTTTGACATTTTCATATCACACTATACTATGACTTTTTTTTTTACATTTTTATGTCATACTATACGATGACGTTTTTTGACATTTTTATATCATACTATGACTTTTTATGCCGTACCATACTATGACTTTTTATGCCATACTATACTATGACGTTTTTTGACATTTTTATATCACACTATACTATGACTTTTTTTTAACATTTTTGTACCTTACTATACTATGACTTTTTTTTTGACATTTTTCTGCCATACTATACGATGACTTTTTATGCCGTACCATACTATTACTTTTTATGCCATACTATACTATGACGTTTTTTGACATTTTTATATCATACTATGACTTTTTATGCCATACTATACCATGACGTTTTTTGAAATTTTTCTGCCTTACTATACTATGAGTTTTTATGCCATACTATACTATGACGTTTTTTGACATTTTTATATCACACTATACTATGACTTTTTTTTAACATTTTTGTATTTTTCATCATCGAGTCAGTGACGAGTTCCTGAGGTGGGAAAAGAAGCGCTCCCTGTTAGCATAGCTCGGTTGCTAACAGGACAGTAGAGCTGCAGCTAACGATTATTTTCATCATCTGATAATCTGCCAGTTATTTTATCTATTAATTGATTAAATATTCAATGTATGAAATGTTTAAAAAACGGCATTTACATTTACACATGTACTGTCATATATGGCAAAATAAAAACGGCTAATTTAAGAAGCTGAAAGCAGATGACATTTGGAGTTTTTGCTTGAAAATATTAATCAATTATCAAAATATTTGCTGTCGATCGATTAATAGCTGCATCTGTGGTTCAGAGTTTATTTAAAAGACATCACTCCTGTGTCCTCACAAAGCTGCTCGCTACGTTCCCTCAAAAGCTCAGCCCTGTCACGACGGCTTGTTATTGGACGATGACGCAGTCACATGTCAAAGTTCCACCAATCGTGGCGATGAACGGATGTCGCTGCCGTTGTAAATGCTGGTGTGACTGGGCCGAAACAAAACATGGCAACACAACTCAAAAACAAAATGTCACAACTACACTTTTTGTACATACGGAACATTATTTAGTCTGTACAACAGAATAGATCATTCATTTATGTAGTATCACCCCCCCTCCACCTTATCATACTTTTTAATGGGTGACCTTTTAACTCCCAGAATCCCTGGGAGTATACTATAATATACTATGACTTTTTATGCCATACTATATTATGACGTTTTTTGACATTTTTATATCACACTATACTATATCATTTTTTGACATTTTTATATCACACTATACTATGACTTTTTTTTTTTACATTTTTCTGCCATACTATACGATGACTTTTTATGCCATACTATACTATGACGTTTTTTTACATTTTTATATCACACTATACTATATCATTTTTTGACATTTTTATATCACACTATACTATGACTTTTTATGCCATACTATACTGACATTTTTTGACATTTTTATATCACACTATACTATGACTTTTTTTTACATTTTTATGTCATACTATACGATGACTTTTTATGCCATACTATACAATGACGTTTTTTGACATTTTTATATCATACTATGACTTTTTATGCCGTACCATACTATGACTTTTTATGTCATACTATAGAATGACGTTTTTATATCACACTATACTATGACTTTTTTTTTACATTTTTCTGCCTTACTATACTATGACTTTTTATACCTTACTATAGAATGACGTTTTTTGACATTTTTATATCACACCATACTATGACATTTTTTGACATTTTTATATCACACTATACTATGACTTTTTATGCCATTTTTATATCACACTATACTATGACTTTTTATGCCGTACCATACTATGACTTTTTATGCCATACTATACCGACGTTTTTTGACATTTTTATATCACACTATACTATGACTTTTTTTTACATTTTTATGTCATACTATACGATGACTTTTTATGCCATACTATACAATGACGTTTTTTGACATTTTTATATCATACTATGACTTTTTATGCCGTACCATACTATGACTTTTTATGTCATACTATAGAATGACGTTTTTATATCACACTATACTATGACTTTTTTTTTACATTTTTCTGCCTTACTATACTATGACTTTTTATACCTTACTATAGAATGACGTTTTTTGACATTTTTATATCACACCATACTATGACATTTTTTGACATTTTTATATCACACCATACTATGACATTTTTTGACATTTTTATATCACACTATACTATGACTTTTTATGCCGTACCATACTATGAGTTTTTATGCCATACTATGACGTTTTTTGACATTTTTATATCACACCATACTATGACATTTTTTGACATTTTTATATCACACTATACGATGACTTTTTATGCCGTACCATACTATGACTTTTTATGCCATACTATACTATGACGTTTTTTGACATTTTTATATCATACTATGACTTTTTATGCCCTACTATACCATGACGTTTTTTGAAATTTTTATGCCGTACTATACTATGAGTTTTTATACCTTACTATAGAATGATATTTTTTGACATTTTTGTATCATACTATGACTTTTTATGCCGTACTATACTATGACGTTTTTTGACATTTTTATGTCACACTATACTATGACTTTTTTTTTACATTTTTCTGCCTTACTATACTATGACTTTTTATGCCATACTATACTATGACGTTTTTTGACATTTTTATATCACACTATATTATGACGTTTTTTTTACATTTTCTGCCTTACTATACTATGACTTTTTATGCCATACTATACTATGACTTTTTTTTTTACATTTTTCTGCCTTACTATACTATGACTTTTTATACCTTACTATAGAATGACGTTTTTTGACATTTTTATATCACACTATAGAATGACGTTTTTTGACATTTTCATATCACACTATACTATGACTTTTTTTTTTACATTTTTATGTCATACTATGACTTTTTATGTCATACTATACGATGACTTTTTATGCCATACTATACAATGACGTTTTTTGACATTTTTATATCATACTATGACTTTTTATGTCATACTATAGAATGACGTTTTTTGACATTTTCATATCACACTATACTATGACTTTTTTTTACATTTTTCTGCCTTACTATACTATGACTTTTTATACCTTACTATAGAATGACGTTTTTTGGCATTTTTATATCACACTATACTATGACTTTTTTTTTACATTTTTATGTCATACTATACGATGACTTTTTATGCCGTACCATACTATGACTTTTTATGCCGTACTATACATGACGTTTTTTGACATTTTTATATCATACTATGACTTTTTATGCCGTACTATACATGACGTTTTTTGACATTTTTATATCACACTATACTATGACTTTTTTTTTTACATTTTTGTACCTTACTATAGAATGACGTTTTTTGACATTTTTATATCACACCATACTATGACATTTTTTGACATTTTTATATCACACTATACTATGACTTTTTTTTTTACATTTTTCTGCCTTACTATACTATGACTTTTTATCCCTTACTATAGAATGATGTTTTTTGACATTTTTATATCACACTATACTATGACTTTTTATGCCGTACTATACCATGACGTTTTTTGAAATTTTTATGCCGTACTATACTATGACTTTTCATGCATTACTATAGAATGACGTTTGTTGACATTTTTGTATCACACTATACTATGACTTTTTTTTTTTACATTTTTATGTCATACCATACTATGACTTTTTATGTCATACTATACTATGACGTTTTTTTGACATTTTTATATCACACTATACTATGTTTTTTTAGGCCTTGCTATACTATGACTTTTTTTTTTTTTACATTTTTGTACCTTACTATACGATGACTTTTTATGCCTTAATATACTATGACGTTTTTTGACATTTTTATATAACACTATACCATGACGTTTTTTGAAATATTTATGTCATACTATACTATGACTTTTTTTTTTACATTTTTCTGCCGTACTATACTATGACTTTTTATACCTTACTATAGAATGATGTTTTTTGACATTTTTATATCATACTATGACTTTTTGTGTCATACTATGACTTTTTTTTTTACATTTTTATGTCATACTATACTATGATGTTTTTTGACATTTTTATGCCTTAATATACTATGACGTTTTTTAACACTTTTATATCACACTATACTATGACTTTTTTTTTTACATTTTTCTGACATACTATACTATGACTTCTCATGCCGTACTATACTATGACTTTTTATACCTTACTATAGAATGATGTTTTTTGACATTTTTATATCACACTATACTATGACTTTTTATGCTTTGCTATACTTTGACTTTTTATGCCGTACTTTACTATGATGTTTTTTGACATTTTGGATAACACAGCTATTGTGGTGTGCCTCAGGAATGGACAGGAGGAGGAGTACAGGGATCTGACGATGGCCTGTTTTTCCTCATGAGGCTCAGGTCCTTCATCTGCAGTGAAATGCTGCACGTTTTATCTATCAGTGGTGGCCAGTGTACTTTATATGCTACAGTCTGCTGGGGCAGCAGCATGTCAGACATAACATAAGTGGACTGGACAAGCTGTTCAAAAAGGCTGGGTCTGTGTTTGGCATGAGTCTGGACTCACTCAGGACTATTGCGGAGAGATGCATGTAATGTAAGATGGAGGCCATCTTAGACAATACCAACCACCCTTTCCACAACATTCTGGCAGGACAGAGAAGCAGCTACAGCAACAAACGTCTCATCTCACTGCGGTGCAGAACAGTGAGGTTCAGGAGATCCTTTGTTCCGACTGCCATCACCTCAGCCAAAGGATGTGGACTAATTTAATTATTAACTACTATTAATATTTTCAGCAATGAGCTAATGGACACATGAATTTCACCTAGGGATAAATGATTGTATGTATGTATGTATGTAATGTATCTATCTATGTACGTAATGTATCTATCTATGTACACATCTATCACAGCAAGGCATAAAAAGTCAAAAAAATGTCATAGCATAGTCAGTCACAGTCAGTGGCGACCAGTGTTCTCTTAATGCTGCAGTCTGCTGGCGTAGCAGCATGTCAGACATGAACACAGGGAGACTGGAGAAGCTGGTCAAAAAAGCTTGATCTGTGTTTGGCAAGAGTCTGGACTCACTCAGGACTACATTTCCCTGAAGGGGATAAATGATTGTATGTATGTATGTACAGTATGTATCAATCTATCTATGTGTGTATCTATATATCACAGAATGGCATTGTATAGCATGACTGTACCATGACATTTTTATGCCTCTTTATACTATGATTTTTTTACTATGATTTCGAAAAGCATAAAAATGTCATAGTACAATAAGCCATAAAAATGTCAAAACATGTTATAATAAAGTAGGACATAAAAAGTCAAAAGTACAATAAGAATAAAAGTAATAATAAATAATAAAAGTAAAAAAACTCATAGGGTAGGGGCGTCGAGTGGCACAGTGGGTTGAGCAGGCCTTTACTGCATGTCATTCCCCCTCTCTCTGCCTCCCCAATTCCTGTCTCTCTCTACTGTGCTATCCAATAAAGGCATAAAAAGCCTAAAAAGATTTAGTTAAAAACAAAAAAAAGTCATAGTGTAGTAAAGCATAGAAAGTCATAAAAATGACATAGTATAGTAAGGTATAAAAAGTCATGTTATAGTAAGGCATAAAAAGCCATAAAAACGACATTGTTTAGTAAGGCATAAGAACGTCATAGTATAGTAAGGCAGAAAAATTCATAAAAACTTCATGGTATAGTAAGGCATAAAAAGTCATAGGAGTAAGGCATAAAAAGTCATAAAAATGCCATGTTATAGTAAGGCATAAAAAGTCATAGTATAGTAAGGCATAAAAAGTCATAAAAATGCCATGTTATAGTAAGGTATAAAAAGTCATAGTATAGTAAGGCATAAAAAGTCATAAAAATGCCATGTTATAGTAAGGTATAAAAAGTCATAGTATAGTAAGGTATAAAAAGTCATAGTATAGTAAGGCATAAAAAGTCATAAAAACGACATTGTATATTAAGGCATAAAAACGTCATAGTATAGTGAGGCACAAAAAGTCATAAAAACGACATTGTATATTAAGGCATAAAAACGTCATAAAAACGTCATAGTATAGTAAGGCATAAAAAGTCATAGTATAGTGAGGCACAAAAAGTCATAAAAACGTCATAGTATAGTAAGGCATAAAAAGTCATAAAAACGTCATAGTATAGTAAGGCATAAAAATGCCATAGTATAATAAGGCATAAAGAGTCATAAAAACGACATTGTATAATAAGGCATAAAAACGTCATAAAAACGTCATAGTATAGTAAGGCATAAAAAGTCATAAAATCGACATTGTATATTAAGGCATAAAAACGTCATAGTATAGTAAGGCATAAAAACGTCATAAAAACGTCATAGTATAGTAAGGCATAAAAAGTCATAAAATCGACATTGTATATTAAGGCATAAAAACGTCATAGTATAGTAAGGCATAAAAACGTCATAAAAACGTCATAGTATAGTAAGGCATAAAAAGTCATAAAATCGACATTGTATATTAAGGCATAAAAACGTCATAGTATAGCAAGGCATGGAAAGTCATATTATTGAAAGGCATAAAAAGTCATAAAAACGACATAGTATAGTAAGGCATAAGAACGTCATAGTATAGTAAGGCATAAAAAGTAATCGTATAGTAAGGCAGAAAAATTCATAAAAACGTCATGGTATAGTAAGGCATAAAAAGTCATAAAAATGCCATGTTATAGTAAGGTATAAAAAGTCATAGTATAGTAAGGCATAAAAAGTCATAAAAATGCCATGTTATAGTAAGGCATAAAAATTCATAGTATAGTAAGGCATAAAAAGTCATAGTATAGTGAGGCACAAAAAGTCATAAAAACGTCATAGTATAGTAAGGCATAAAAAGTCATAAAAACGTCATAGTATAGTAAGGCATAAAAACGTCATAAAAACGTCATAGTATAGTAAGGCATAAAAAGTCATAAAATCGACATTGTATATTAAGGTATAAAAACGTCATAGTATAGTAAGGCAGAAAAAGTCATAAAAATGCCATGTTATAGTAAGGCATAAAAAGTCATAAAAATGCCATGTTATAGTAAGGTATAAAAAGTCATAGTATAGTAAGGCATAAAAAGTCATAAAAACGACATTGTATATTAAGGCATAAAAACGTCATAGTATAGTGAGGCACAAAAAGTCATAAAAACGACATTGTATATTAAGGCATAAAAACGTCATAGTATAGTAAGGCATAAAAAGTCATAAAATCGACATTGTATATTAAGGCATAAAAACGTCATAGTATAGTAAGGCATAAAAAGTCATAGTATAGTGAGGCACAAAAGTCATAAAAACGTCATAGTATAGTAAGGCATAAAAAGTCATAAAAACGTCATAGTATAGTAAGGCATAAAAATGCCATAGTATAATAAGGCATAAAGAGTCATAAAAACGACATAGTATAGTAAGGCATAAAAAGTCATAAAATCGACATTGTATATTAAGGCATAAAAACGTCATAGTATAGTAAGGCATAAAAACGTCATAAAAACGTCATAGTATAGTAAGGCATAAAAAGTCATAAAATCGACATTGTATATTAAGGCATAAAAACGTCATAGTATAGTAAGGCATAAAAACGTCATAAAAACGTCATAGTATAGTAAGGCATAAAAAGTCATAAAATCGACATTGTATATTAAGGCATAAAAACGTCATAGTATAGCAAGGCATGGAAAGTCATATTATTGAAAGGCATAAAAAGTCATAAAAACGACATAGTATAGTAAGGCATAAGAACGTCATAGTATAGTAAGGCATAAAAAGTAATCGTATAGTAAGGCAGAAAAATTCATAAAAACGTCATGGTATAGTAAGGCATAAAAAGTCATAAAAATGCCATGTTATAGTAAGGTATAAAAAGTCATAGTATAGTAAGGCATAAAAAGTCATAAAAATGCCATGTTATAGTAAGGCATAAAAATTCATAGTATAGTAAGGCATAAAAAGTCATAGTATAGTGAGGCACAAAAAGTCATAAAAACGTCATAGTATAGTAAGGCATAAAAAGTCATAAAAACGTCATAGTATAGTAAGGCATAAAAACGTCATAAAAACGTCATAGTATAGTAAGGCATAAAAAGTCATAAAATCGACATTGTATATTAAGGTATAAAAACGTCATAGTATAGTAAGGCAGAAAAAGTCATAAAAATGCCATGTTATAGTAAGGCATAAAAAGTCATAAAAATGCCATGTTATAGTAAGGTATAAAAAGTCATAGTATAGTAAGGCATAAAAAGTCATAAAAACGACATTGTATATTAAGGCATAAAAACGTCATAGTATAGTAAGGCATAAAAAGTCATAAAATCGACATTGTATATTAAGGCATAAAAACGTCATAGTATAGTAAGGCATAAAAAGTCATAGTATAGTAAGGCATAAAAATGCCATAGTATAATAAGGCATAAAGAGTCATAAAAACGACATTGTATAATAAGGCATAAAAACGTCATAAAAACGTCATAGTATAGTAAGGCATAAAAAGTCATAAAATCGACATTGTATATTAAGGCATAAAAACGTCATAAAAACGTCATAAAAACGTCATAGTATAGTAAGGCATAAAAAGTCATAAAATCGACATTGTATATTAAGGCATAAAAACGTCATAGTATAGCAAGGCATGGAAAGTCATATTATTGAAAGGCATAAAAAGTCATAAAAACGACATAGTATAGTAAGGCATAAGAACGTCATAGTATAGTAAGGCATAAAAAGTAATCGTATAGTAAGGCAGAAAAATTCATAAAAACGTCATGGTATAGTAAGGCATAAAAAGTCATAAAAATGCCATGTTATAGTAAGGTATAAAAAGTCATAGTATAGTAAGGCATAAAAAGTCATAAAAATGCCATGTTATAGTAAGGCATAAAAATTCATAGTATAGTAAGGCATAAAAAGTCATAGTATAGTGAGGCACAAAAAGTCATAAAAACGTCATAGTATAGTAAGGCATAAAAAGCCATAAAAACGACATTGTATATTAAGGCATAAAAACGTCATAGTATAGTAAGGCATAAAAAGTCATAAAAACGTCATAGTATAGTAAGGCATAAAAACGTCATAAAAACGTCATAGTATAGTAAGGCATAAAAAGTCATAAAATCGACATTGTATATTAAGGTATAAAAACGTCATAGTATAGTAAGGCAGAAAAAGTCATAAAAATGCCATGTTATAGTAAGGCATAAAAAGTCATAAAAATGCCATGTTATAGTAAGGTATAAAAAGTCATAGTATAGTAAGGCATAAAAAGTCATAATATAGTAAGGCATAAAAAGTCACAAAAAAGTCATAATATAGTAAGACATAAAAATTCACAAAAAATACATAGTATAGTAAGGCATAAAAATTCATAGTATAGTAAGGCATAAAAATTCATAGTATAGTAAGGCATAAAAAGTCATGAAAACGTCATAGTATAGCAAAGCATAAAAAGTCAAAAAAATGACATAGCATAGTAAGGCATAAAATGTCATAGTATAGTAAGGCATAAAAAGTCATAAAAACGTCATAGTATAGTAAGGCATAAAAAGTCATAAAAAGTCATAGTATAGTGAGGCACAAAAAGTCATAAAAACGTCATAGTATAGTAAGGCATAAAAAGCCATAGTATAATAAGGCATAAAAAGTCATAAAAACGACATTGTATATTACGGCATAAAAAGTCATAAAAACGTCATAGTATAGTAAGGCATAAAAAGTCATAAAATCGACATTGTATATTAAGGCATAAAAACGTCATAGTATAGTAAGGCATGGAAAGTCATATTATTGAAAGGCATAAAAAGTCATAAAAACGACATAGTATAGTAAGGCATAAGAACGTCATAAAAAGTAATCGTATAGTAAGGCATAAAAAGTCATAAAAAGTCATAGTATAGTAAGGCATAAAAAGTCATAAAAATGCCATGTTATAGTAAGGTATAAAAAGTCATAGTATAGTAAGGCATAAAAAGTCATAAAAAGTCATAATATAGTAAGACATAAAAATTCACAAAAAATACATAGTATAGTAAGGCATAAAAATTCATAGTATAGTAAGGCATAAAAATTCATAGTATAGTAAGGCATAAAAATTCATAGTATAGTAAGGCATAAAAAGCCATAGTATAATAAGGCATAAAAAGTCATAAAAACGACATTGTATATTAAGGCATAAAAAGTCATAGTACAGTAAGGCATAAAAAGTCATAAAAACGTCATAGTATAGTAAGGCATAAAAAGTCACAAAAACGACATAGTATAGTAAGGCATAAAAAGTCATAAAATCGACATTTTATATTAAAGCATAAAAACGACATAGTATAGTAAGGAATAAAAGGTCATAAAAATGTCATAGTATAGTAAGGCATAAAAAGGCATAAAAAGTCATAGTATAGTAAGGCATAAAAAGTCATGAAAACACCATATTAAAGTAAGGCATAAAAAGTCATAAAAAACGACATTGTATAGTAAGGCATAAAAACGTCATATTATAGTAAGGCATAAAAAGTCATAAAAAACGACATTGTATAGTAAGGCATAAAAAGTCATAATATAGTAAGGCATAAAAATTCACAAAAAATACATAGTATAGTAAGGCATAAAAACGTCATAGTATAGTATGACATAAAAATGTCAAAAAACGTCATAGTATAGTAAGGGATAAAAAGTCATGGTATAGTAAGAGATAAAAAGTCATAGTATAATAAAGTATAAAAAGTCATAGTATAATAAGGCATAAAAAGTCATAGTATAGTGTGATATAACAATGTCAAAGAAAAGTCATAGTATAGTACGGGATTAAAAGTCATAGTATAATAAAGTATAAAAAGTCATAGTATAGTGTGATATAACAATGTCAAAAAAAAGTCATAGTATAGTACGACATAAAAAGTAATTGTATAGCAAGAAATAAAAAGTCAAGGTATAGTAAGGCATAAAAAGTCATAAAAACGTCATAGTATAGTATGACATAAAAATGTCAAAAAACGTCATAGTATGGTATATGGTATAGTAAGAGATAAAAAGTAATCGTATAGTAAGGCATAAAAAGTCATAGTATAGTGTGATATAAAAATGTAAAAAAAAGTCATAGTATAGTGCGGGATTAAAAGTCATAGTATAATAAAGTTTAAAAAGTCATATTATAGTGTGATATAACAATGTCAAAAAAAAGTCATAGTATAGTGTGATGTCAAAATGTAAAAAAAAAGTCACAGTATAGTACGACATAAAAAGTAATTGTATAGCAAGAAATAAAAAGTCATAGTATAGTATGACATAAAAAGTCAGACCATAGTAAGGCATTAAAAGTCATAGTATAGTATGACATAAAAATGTCAAAAAACGTCATAGTATAGTAAGGGATTAAAAGTCATAGTATAATAAAGTATAAAAAGTCATAGTATAATAAGGTATAAAAAGTCATAGTAAAGTGTGATATAAAAATGTCAAAAAAACGTCATAGTATAGTAAGACATAAAAAGTCATGGTACAGTAAAGGATAAATAAGTCATAGCCACGGCATATTGTGCATATCTTGCCATACTATGATTTTTTTTTTTAATGCCATACTTTACTATGATATATACAAGTATAGTAAGGCATTAGAGCCAATTGACCTAATGTGCATGTCTTTGTAATGCGGGAGGAGGTGGAGTACTAGAAGAGAACCCACGCAGGTACAGGGAGTACCTGGAAACTTCACACAGAAGGGCCCCAGGCCTGGGGTTCGCACCCAGAACCTTCTCACTGACGCCAGGATGATCAAACTTTTGCAGACAGCTGTACCTCCTCATCTCTAGATAACTACTGTCTAGACTGTCATGGAATATCTCCAGAAGATGAAACTTTCTTTGGTTCCTCCTCAGGAGTAAAACACCATATATCAAAATGTTGGCTCCTCTAAGAATCCTACAACAGCAAAACAATAAGTATAATATTTCTGTCTGTCCTTTATACGTTCTGTCACTTTTCTATAATCAATTCTACAGGTAAAAAGATTTCCAAATAAAGCAGCAGAACAGTTTATTTTTTCACATTGAAATGACTTGTTAAGACGAACATAAATTATTTGCAGCTCACACACACACACACACACACACACACACACACACACACACACACACACAGTGTTAGTGCAGGTTGTGTTGGTGACAGCCTCCAGGACGTGGCCAGTGTGTGTTAAAAGCCAGAGTTAAGGTGTTTTTGCCGGGAGCTCCCGGTCGCTCTGGGTCTTACCACGCTTGGAAGATTTACTGGGCAAAGAGGCGGAGCGCTGAGAGCCATCTGAGAGCAGAGCACAGTGTCAGAAACACCACCCGCCTCCCTCAGGCCCAGCGCCGCATCAACAGTCAGCTGACGTCAAACATCAGCAGCACACTGGCTAAAAACACTGCACGTCTACTCGGGACCAGTTCAAAGGATGAATCCACACACTTGAATGTTCAGCTCATTTTCCAGAGTTTCATTTTCTCTCCTTTGACATATTTCTGTTTTTCATGATCATCATCATCATCTTCATCATCATCATCTTACACTTTCTATGTTCCGGTCACCGGTAAGTCAAAGACTGAACCTTTATGTTGAAAGGATCTCAGTTAGTTAGATTCAGATGTGTTGTGTTGTGTAAGGTGGAACAAAAAGGCTGAAAGTGGATGAGCTAGTCGCGTTAGCATATGAAGTTAGCTGCCACTAAAACCTGTAGGATTTCAGCTGATCACAGATCTGAACTCAGTCTGTGACTTGTAATTAGAATCCAGATAGTGGCATTTGGGCCAGTGTGGGGCCAGAATCAGCTGATGGTATATAGCTAATGGTTTATCTTCCTGGCAAATAAATAAAAAATAAAAATAAATACTTAATTAATCACAGGAAAAATGATGTTAGCGAGGAGACTCTGGGAAACGGGCTGAACGTTCACTGTGGCAGACGTTTCTCTGCCACTGTCTACACATGTGCACACACACACATGTACAGGCTTACTCACACACACTCACTGAGGTAATCAGGTTCATATGTCTGTACAGCTGTTCGGTGTTTTCAAACACATGCAGATTCTCTGGTTTTATGCCGACTGCAAACACAATCAATCACTCTGTTTGTTGCTCCTCACAGTTAAATAGAGCATGCGTTCAGTTCAGCGCGTGAATGGCAGCTCACCCAGAACCATCAGCACGCACATGCGCACACACACACACACACACACACACACACACACACACACACACAGTTTGAGTCGGACTGTGTGCATGGTTCTGGGTCGGCGGTTCATTCAGCATGCGAGTCATTCAGTCAGTCCGAGTGGCGTGAGAGTGAAGCTGTGGATGACCAGAAGCAGGAGGCATGGAGAGGCAGGCCAGAGGGAGAGAGAGAGAGAGAGAGAGAGGGAGGGAGAGAGAGAGAGAGAGAGAGAGGATAGGACAGACAGAGGGAGGCAGAGAGAGAGAGAGAGCGAGAGAGAGAGAGAGAGAGAGGATAGGACAGACAGAGGGAGGGAGGGAGAGAGAGAGAGAGAGGATAGGACAGACAGAGGGAGGGAGGGAGAGAGAGAGAGAGAGGATAGGACAGACAGAGGGAGGGAGGGAGAGAGAGAGAGAGGATAGGACAGACAGGGAGGGAGGGAGGGAGGGAGAGAGAGAGAGAGAGAGGATAGGACAGACAGAGGGAGGGAGAGAGAGAGAAAGAGAGAGAGAGGATAGGACAGGGAGGGAGGGAGGGAGGGAGGGATGGAGAGGGAGAGAGAGAGAGAGAGAGAGAGAGAGAGGATAGGACAGACAGAGGGAGGGAGGGAGAGAGGGAGAGAGAGAGAGAGAGAGAGAGAGGTAGGTAGGTAGAGATGTGGGTTATTGGCACATCTATATGGTGGGAGGAGGGAGGGGGGTGACTGAGGTTGTGCATACAGCGCCTGATAACAGTTCCCATCTGTGGCAGTGACTGGTCAGACTGGTGCAACTGGTTCAGTGGTGTGAAGTGATGGTGTTGAGGGTCAGAGGTCAGAGTCCTGGAGCTGGAGCTCGTCCGGACAGACAGTGATTCACAAAACATGAATGAGCAGCAGCTACTGGGACTGATTCACGACACCGTCCAGGTCCAGAGTCGAAGTCTCGTGGAGATCAGGTTTAGGTTCATGCTCAGGTGTCACAGAGAGGACGGTCAGCCTCCGTCACATTATGTCAAATGACTGAAGCAGAACAAAGAGCTGATGTGATTATATAATCCATAACACACAGCCTCATCAAGTCGTTAATTAAAATTAAAATGATCTCACTGCACTGGCAGATTCTGTTGTTTCTTTTAGCAGCACATTTGATGCTGTATTTGTTGTTTTAGAAACACTGTCTGTCTGGAAGATCAGTACGGAAGAGGATTAGGGCCATGTGGAAAAAAGTTTTTATTTTTTTCTCAGAATTCAGATTTTTTTCCACAGAATTTTTTTTAAATCATCTTCAGTAGATCAGAGACCAGGACGTGGATCAGTATGTAAAAAAAAAAAGAAATCTGTTTATGGACTTCAGGACCTAGATCCAGTATCTGTAGTGGGAGCTGAGCAGGTGACTGGTTTTCTCCCAGTAACACATCTGTGTCCTAAAGGCAGCTGTGTGTGTGTGTGTGTTGTGTGTGTGTGTGTGTGTGTGTGTATGTGTGTGTGTGTGTGTTTATATGTGGATGGGTTGTAGTTACTCTGCTTCACCACCAGAGGGGACCATTATCAAGTAAATAACCACAGACAACAACAGGAGAACTACAGCGTCACACTAACAGAGACAACTGGAGAACAAACAATCACTCTCTCTTTTCTTCCATAGTTTTAAATCCATCCATCTATCTATAGGCAGCCCCGACACACCGGACCAGGTCAGATCAGGGGGGTCAGGACCTGACAGGGGGTCACGTGTTCACTGTGACTAATGTGAGAAAATACACTAACATCACAAATGTTTTCTGAAACCTTGAGACATTTCTCTTTAGATAAAAGTTCTGCGTGCTCTGATGTACAGATGTGTACAGATGTGTAAACTTCAGTCTGAGCAACTGTCTGTGTTTCTGCTGAGTCAGACTCCAGATGAGGCCGAGCTGCTGCTGCCGGAGAAAGTGACAGAATCAGCCCTGTGTGTGTGTGTGTGTGTGTGTGGTGTGTGTGTGTGTGTGTGTGTGTGTGTGTGTGTGTGTGTGCACGCCATGGTGGTATGTGGCAGGGACATGCACGTGGAGATGCTGTGTGCTAAAAGCAGTGTGCTGAGCTGAGCTGAGCCAAGCCGAGCCGGTCCGAGCCGAGGTGGGCCGCGGGTGTGGCTGTGCTGTGAAGAGTGCCAGGATGCCGGGAGAGAGGGGGGTGGGGGGTGGGGGGTGGGGGGTGGGGGGTGGGGGGTGTTCTGTGAGGACGTGGAGGAAGAGGAGGAGGGCTGGGGGTGTAGGCGTGGTCGAGGGCGGGTGGCGAGGGACTCCACTTACCAGATATCTGCGGCTGGACGCCGGGCTGGTCGGAGCTGAGCAGCTGAGCCTGGATGGTCTCCACCACACGCTTGAAACGTCGGCTCGGACCTGATGGACAGTTTGGTTCTAATGTTAATGACATCATCAGTATCCAGGCAACAGAGTGAAACACTGTGACAGTCCTGTATTAGACTTCCTGCTGAGTGACATCAGCAAACATGTGACCTCTGACCTGAGGAGGAGGAGGAAGCACTTATATCCTTTACTTCAGTTTTACTACCTATACTACACTGTAAAAATACTGATACTGCACTGTAAAAATACTGATAGTACACTGTTAAAATACTGATACTGCACTGTAAAAATACTGATACTACACTGTAAAAATACTGATAGTACACTGTTAAAATACTGATACTGCACTGTAAAAATACTGATACTACACTGTAAAAATACTGATAGTACACTGTTAAAATACTGATACTGCACTGTAAAAATACTGATACTACACTGTAAAAATACTGATACTGCACTGTAAAAATACTGATACTACACTGTAAAAATACTGATACTGCACTATGTGTGTGTGTGTTTCATTTGAGTATTCATACTGTGTCTGATGTTTTTATTTAATTTGTAAAGTGTTGGCTTTACCTGATTAAAGGTAATCTGTCCATTAATAATTGATTAATTGACTAAGAGTTCAGCAGTTACACCTGAAACCCTTTTACCAGATTTATCCTGATTTTATCCTGCACATCTTTTGACCTGCAGATCAACAGCTCAACACGTCTACTGGTCTGTGATCAGATATATGAACAGCGTGCTGCGTTCACCTGAGAGCAGGGTGAAGGTGACGGAGTAGATGCCGTTCTCCTTGGTGGCGCTGGTGCTCTCGGTGTAGGTGATGTCCACCTGGAACTTCACAGGCTTCTGGAAAACCGTTGGACCGGCTGTGGACTTGTACTCTGCCCGGAAACTGGTCTGAGAGATGACGCTGTGGCTCAGACTGGGAATCTGGGGGGGAGAGAGAGAGAGAGAGAGAGAGAGAGAGAGAGAGAGAAGGAAGGAGGGAGGGAGGAGGGGTGGAGGGAGGTGGTGTTGGCCGGTAAACAGTCTCTGAGTCAGCAGCAACACAGATGAAACAACTTCTGCATCAGTTGAGATGCAGCACGGACGTAAGAGAAGGAGACAGCAGCAGAAGTAGACGGTGTGTTGGATGTGCTTCACGTGAACGCGTCACAGATGTGAACAGACTGTGACAACACTGTCTCTGACTGCACACACATCCACCGTCAGCAACAACACATTATCGTTTCCATTGTTTTATACAATTACAGAAAGAACAGAAACATCAGAAATGCTCCTTTAGTCTCCAGCCTCAGAGTGGGCGGGCCAGTGTGTGTTTGATTGACAGCTGAGTCGACGTGAGGGGTGAGACACAAAGACAGAAATATTTATTTGACTGTTTCTTTACTCTGAATTTCTCAGGAGATATATTTACCCTCCGGTGGAGTTTGATGGGGCTGATGAGCTCTTTTGTTTTCGTGATCAGACATTTTTCATTAAAATTGTCAGATTTTTGCTCAAACTGTTGTAACGGTGTCAAACTGTGAAGCTGGTGAAGTGAGCTGAGGACAGAGGAAGAGGCAGATGAAGGATGATGAAGAGGAACAAAGGAAGAGAGACTCACAGAGAGGAAGGCGTGGACGATGTCGGCCTTTATGGAGCTGAGAGGTTTGTCTCTGATCACGATGAAGATCTGCTCCTCTTTCTCCAGGTTGATGAAGTTACCGAACCACGACTTCTTAGCCAGTCTGCGAGGAGGAGACGCGATGACATCATCGACACAGAACAGACAAGATCAGCTGTTTCTCCACAACAAACTCTATGTTTGTTGATACACTGAACACCAAAGGCAACAACTACAGAACAAATTAAATGTGTTAATCAATATAAAGTTTGATTTGTATTTGCCTAAATATTTAGACTACAACTTCATGTAAAACTTAAATATAAGACACTTCTGCTGCGTTTTCAGTGAAACACCTGATATTTTCACATTTATCTCAAAATATAAACAATGTTCATACACAACCTTTGATTAATGTATCATCTAATTTAATTACAATAGCACAAAACATGACACAAATTCCTTTTTCTTCTAAAAATGGGATTTTAAATGTGTTTTAATAAACACATCCACAGCCGGACTCTGGTGAGGTGTGCATCACTCACTCTGGAGAGGAGTCTGGGGTGAGGCTGGACATGTCCTCCTGGGTGGGAACTGTGGATGCAAACAGAGGTCAAAGGTCACAGAGTGATTTCTTTCCTACATAAACCTCCGACTTCCTGCTTGTAGAAACATAAAGTCTCTTCTGTTCGTCTGTGTCGGAGTGAAGGATTTGGACTCGTCGTGGTCCGGTTCATGTTCACGGCTCCTGCTGTAGGAAAACGAGATAAACCGCAGCAAAGTAAGAAATGTTTTTTTCCCCACTCGCTGTAATGAGGTAGTTATCTGGTGTATGACGTGGCCGGAGGCGGCTGTTTGTCACGACGAGGCTGCAGAAGGTGAACGGAGCTCAGCCATTAGCAGCAGAGACGATGTGTTTTTATTCCCCTGAGCTACAGTCAGCTGCACAAACACTCCGCGCTGAATCGATTATCACACAGATAAGACTGATGAGCTGAATGAACCATAAACAAAAGTCTCATTTAATCTCAGCCACCCCCCCTCCCCCTCCCCCCCTTACCTTGCATTTTCCTGCGGTGGAAGCGCGGCGAGCCCAGGAAGCTGTTCTTGATGGAGTTGAGGCGCGTCCTCCAGGGCATGCCGCCAATGGAGGGGCTGGGCGGGGGCGTTGGGCTGGGCGTGCCAGCCGGGCTGTCCTTGGGCGTGTGCACTGGGGTGCCTTTGGGGGTGGGAAGAGGGCTCCCCCTTGGGGAGGGGTGAGGGGTCACCTGCGTGATGGGGACAGATTTGCCGTTGTGGTCAGGGTGGAGGTGGTGGCGGCGGAGGGGAGACATAGGAGGCACGGGGGAGAGAGGGATGGAGAGTTTTGGGGGGACGGTCAGGGGAGGGTGGCGTCTCACCCGGGGGCTGTTGGGGGTGCAGGGAGCCAGAGACTGGCAGGGCGTGGAGGGCTCTGATTTGGGGGTGGAGGGGGTCTGGGCTGAGTTGGGGAGCGGGTTGGACCTGGTGGTCTGCAGGGGCTTCTCGGACACTTTGGGCTTGGCGGGGAGGGTCTGCGTGCGAGGGTGCATGAGGGGGGACCCCATCTTTGGCTGGTAGGAGTTGGGCGTGCGGGGCCCCACCCCGTTGAGGCGGACCTCGGGGGAGTGGGTGGGGCTGCAGTTGGGGGACTGACACAGGTCTGGGGACTGGGGCGGAATGAAAAACCGACGATGGGGCTGCGATTGGTCATGCACCGTTTGACGTGACAGCAGGGTCAGCCAATGAGAGAGCAAGGCCACAGCCAGGCCATTCCCAAAAAAATAGAAAAAATAAAATAAAAAAAGGAGCGTGGCAGAAAGGTTGAGAGGTGGAGCAGGCAGGAAGTGGTGAGAGTGCAAGAAAGAAAGAAAACAGAACATGCGATTAGCACCGTGATCAGCCAATCAGGAGGCAGCAGTGGAGCATTCATGACACAACAGTAGGGATGCACCGAGACTAAACCTCACTGACAGGAACTGACAGACTGTTTGACCGTCTGTTGAACAGGGTTTTAAAACACAACTCAGAGTCGCAGCTATTTTCTAAATCTGTTTGAAATTTGGTGAGAAGTTGAGAAATGTGGCGGGAAACAAATGAACCGCCTTTGATGTTGATTCTTGAGGTTTTTCTTCTTTTTTTTTTTTTTTTTAAAACAATTCTATAATTAAAGAAAAATGTCACATATATTTTCTATTATTAAAATAAAGACGATGCATTATGCAGCCGTTTCAGAAGTTACATGACGACGCATCACATTTACCTTCAGCACTCACTCTTTACGTTCCCTACACACCAGGACGTGAGTTGACAGAGGCGTATCTATGGTTACCGCCCGACACATCGGTGCATCCCTAATTACCACCAAGTGAACCAGCTCGAAAGCTAACAGGTTTAGCTTCACCCTCCACCTGGGAAAGCGGCCGGAGAGCATGCACAGTGCTGATGCACAATGCTGTGGAATGAATGAGCGGATCACTGAGGAGACAGGGACCTCGTCAGTCCGTTCTCATGACAACTGATTAACATGAGGTGATGCTCTTGTATCATGTCAATGAGCAGGAAACGTGTGTGTGTGTGTGTGTGTGTGTGTGTGTGGAAGAGTTTCAACACCAGAATCACAAACTTACACACTCTCGTCTTCTTTAGCAGATCGTGTTACAGGCTTCATGCAAGAACCGCTCACACAAAGATTCACTTTAGAAATAACAAAACATTTTCAGGGAATTTTCTCGTGACAGGTTCAGGTTTATCGTACGAGTCGTGTTCAGATAGTCGGCCTCTTTCTACAGAGGGAGGAACACTTGTTTTAACTGAGGAACTTAAACACAACATGTCAGTTAACAGAAGCTGTAGTTGCTGCTTCTCTGAAAGCAGATGTTGGGAAACATCACGGAGGGTTGACGCAGTCGAATAAAGTCAAAGATGAAAAACTGAAATGTAAAATTAAAGTTTCACTCTGTATAAAAATCTGTTTCGATCACTGTTACTTCACTTTAGTGTTTGAGCTTGAAAAGTGAAAACAGCTTCTATCTCTTAAAGGGACAACGTTTCTTAAATCTTAAATCTCCTTCAACACCTGGATAAACCTGCAGGATTCGGTGACGTCACAAGAAGTCTGGTAGTAGTAGTTAAAGTAGTTAAACTTTTGAAATGAACAATATTTGGATATTCATAGATTTTAGATTTTTGTAAACAAAAAAAAAAACAAACCATATCAGACACAATTTATTATCTGCATTAGAGTATTTTCATGTTTTCTGTCTGGAGAAGATCTCGTCCGTCTCTGAAACTGTCACCTCGCAGTTCAGTCATGGAAAACTTTGCCCGAACAAACCTCCATGTCATGTTCTGTCTCTGTGGCGGGAAGCCGGCGGTAGCTGAAGTAACCACTGACACCGACACCCTGCTGATTTCACGACTTACAGCTCTGCTCGTTTGAAATTCGTCCTTTTACTCTTTAATAAAATCTGAGCACAGAAAATCAGAAGTGCCAGTAACTTCTGATTAATTCTCCCAAACACACTTCCTCACCAACAGGCGGCTGAAACAAGTGATTTACAGTGAGTTTGTGAAGTCTGATGAATCCGACTCGTACGATCAAACCTCACTGACGAAACAAGGTTGAGAAAAGTTTAGGAAAAAGTTCTTGCATGAGGCCTGATGACTTTCATTCATCACTCTTTAAACAGTTCATAATGAAACAGCAGCTGCAGACTAAAATCTGCCTCTTCTTCACTTTGCATTCAGACAGGCAGAATATACTGCGCCTGGAAGAATAAAACAATCACATTCATAATGAAAAGGAGAGTGAGCGTTTGATGATGCACAGCCGTGTGTCCTTGCCGAGGGCGGAGCTTCAGACTGCAGCTCCGGACGGAGGCTGCAGGAGCTGCAGGTTGATTTGCACGGTTAACCTTTCTGCTGAGCTCTTCCTCCCGAGAGTGACGGATGGATTCCACAGCTCCTCTGAGAAGCTGCTCTGTGTGGGCATTAATCTCTAGCTCCGGTCCCCCCGCCCTCATCTGCAGCTCTGTGACGTACAGCGGGGGCCTGACTCAGAGCCACGGCCGGGTCGCATCACGACCTTGATGAGAGGACGAGCGGCGGCCGGTGATTCACCCTGTGACGCTCTCAGCTCTGTGAGCGTTTATATTTTCATCAGGTAAAATCTGTGAAACATCAGCGATGTCGCTCACTGCACACGTCTGTTATGTCATCACAGGAAATCAAAGGAGAATCCAACCTTTGATATTTCTCATAATTACACATTGAGCAGCGTCACCACCTGAATAAACTGTGTGAGTCGACACTGGTGTCACTGTCTTAGCTTCATCCTGAGAGTTTTCACCTCTTATGATTAATAAGAGAGAGTTCAAATTTAACGTCTTAATGTTTTTAGAAGATTATAATCATTTGTGCAGAAGTGTTTATTCTTTTATACATATGTATTTATATTTTAGACCTTTTATTTTCACTCTGTTATTATATATTTATTAAAAGACTTTTAGAATATTGCTTATCATGATTGTCTTCACTGAAATAAATGTGGTGGACAAAATATTAGAAACACCTCTCAGTATAAAGCAACATAAACATCATCATTCCCATGAAGGAGGATTTATTATCGTATTAGACTTCATTAGATTTACTGGGTGTTTGTAATAAACTGATAACTGACTCTGGTAAAGGTTAAAAGTTAAAAGCTATGACTTCAGTTTGTCAGGGGAATTAATTACTGTGAAATCTGTCGGGATTTTTTCTTTTCAAATACTTTATTTTGGATAAAAGGATTTAACTGAATGTTTGTTTACGACCTACAGTTTTTACATTCAACCCAAATCTAACGGACTCACACATCAGCAGTGATGTTGGTGAGACACACACCATCCTGCATCAAAATGTGTAAGAATCCGCCGCTGAAAATAGTCCCCATCAAATGCTCTATTTCCTCCTGTTTGATAAAAACTACGGTGAACACGTGTTTTAGTAAAATTAAAACTGAGACTTTTTAAAAAGGAAGCTGTATATTTGTGAGGTGTAAGGGTTCCTACATTTCCCAGACTGCTTCACCTGTCCTCTTTAACTGCTACATTACCTCACCTGTTGTGACTCTGTATTTAACTCTCTCCTGTTTCTCTGCAGGTGTTTCTGAAGCGTCTGGATAAAGATGGACTCGACCTGACTGAGGCTCTACTGTACGTCACACAGGCTGATGATGAAGTCCACAGTCGAGAGCATGAGCTGCCGATGAGAGGCTGAAGTGAAGGACAGCCAGCAGAGCCAGGCCAGTGAAGTGCATTGTGGGAAAACCAATCAGTGCGTGGGAGAGACGGACACTTACCCGGGGGCTGCTGAGAGGACTGGTGGACAGACCGGAGGACGCTCCGCTGATCGACCGCGATCTACACACACACAAACACACACATAGTGAGATCACTACACACACAAAACACTGCTCCACACAACAACAACAACACGCACACACACACACACACACACACACACACACACACACACACACACACACACACACACACACACACACACACACGGAAACACATGGAAACAGCTGATCTGATCTCAGGCAGAGAGAAGAGACTCAGATGACGACAGATCATCTGCTGCTGTTTTTACAAACCCTTATTAGTTCCTGTTTGTTGTGTGTTGTGTGTGTGTGTGTGTGTGTGTGTGTGTGTGTGTGTGTGTTTAACACTTTGGATAAAAGAGTCAGAGCTCAGTTGCCACAAAACTAGTGACTCCTGTAACATTCACTGACTCTCAAACATGAAGAACATCCGGAGTTAAACACGTCAGCATTATAGCGTGTGTGCACACACACACACACACACACACACACACACACACACAACACACACACACACAGTAAAATTCATTAGCGCTGTTTCTCTTCTCTTCATGAGCTTTTCCATTTTTCATTCACGTGTCATTAACTTTTCATCTCTTTCTCTGTTTTTCCCAAATGTCGTCTTTTTTTTCTTTCTGGATCAACACACACACACACACACACACACACACACACACACACACACACACACACACACACACACACACACAACACACACACACACACACACACACACACACCACACACACACACACACACACACACACACACACAGACTTTTCACCAAAAATCATGCAGGCCTGCTGACGTCTTTGAAGACTTTGGGATTTAATTGCCCATAAACAATTTGGTTTTGTTGGAAGTGAAAAATGAAAACAGTAAATCATACCTAAATATGACCCCCCCCCTTTACACACACACACACACACACACACACACACACACACACGAGGGATGACATCAGTGGTATTAAATCAGTTTTCACAGCTGCACTGTCGTCATTGGAGACAGTTTCACACTGTTTCCAGCTCTAACCCGCGATGGAGCTCGATGGTAAAACGCTGCTACTTTTGTTCCTTCTAATATCATTTTCATTATCGTCATTATTTCCTCCCTTTTTTCTCCCTCTTCTCTCTCTGAACAACCCATCATGAGGCAGATTATAACAAACAGAAGCCGTCCCTTCACGTTGACGTCTCACAGGGAGAAACTGCCCCCGTCAGTTTCATGATGTTTATTTACACCCAGTGTTTCAGTTTAGTTCTTTAGCTGCTTGTTGGTGACTCCTGACACTGGAACGTTACTAAAAGTCAAGCTGTCCCGTTACAGTTCTGATCCTATGGGTTTCTTAATTATAATTATATAATTATTATATAATTAATTATAATTTACTGAGATGGTTTGTGGTGGAACTGGTCGCCACGTTTCACAGTTTGTCAGTTTGCAGACAAACATTGTAGTTTTTAGTGACACTTCTTTCTTTAAAGCTCTGACATAATCTTCACATTTCCTGCTTTTTTTTTTCTGTTATAACTCGACCTGTATCTATTGAACGAGGCAACACTATTTTTCATTTCACTAAACGAGACGCTGACTCAGATAAGAAATGATCCTGGCACATTTCTTTTGTGTTTTTCTGGAGATTGCTGGAGATTTTTTTTTTTTTTTTGACTGGATTTGCTCTGTGATGTTTTTAAAGTTTGAATTTTGCTTCTTTTGTGAAAATGTAAAAGACAGATTTCTACAGTTTGCTTGTACAAAGAGACGTTTCAGGGTAAAATGACACGGCACATTTAAAAAAACTCCAGCCCACACTGGGGGAAACACAGGAAATTAACGCACTAAATTAATGGGCAGAAAAACAAAACTCTCAAATCTCTTTTTATCTTAATAGTTTAATATATTGATTATTTAATTTTTGATATTTTAATACCAATATGTGGAAGTAAAATCAGTCATGACCTTCTCTTCTGATATTGATCGTATCATTCAAGAGCTGCACGAGGTCTGAGGCGGCAGGTTTCATGTGTCTTCATATAAGTAACAAGTTGTAGTTGTTGAAGAACTATTTGTCTGACAACCTCCAGTCCAGCTAAGCTAAGCTAAGCTAAGCTAAGCTAAGCTAATGACTGCTTAGGTCTAAAAGTCAAAAGTGTCTAAGTCTTTAAGAAATGAAGTCTTTGAGTTTTGTCGTTTCGTAATGAAGCTGAATGGATAAACTGAGGTCTGTTGTGGATGAATTGTCTCAGTTTTAACTAATAAAACTTAAATACACATTAATATGAGTTGCTCTTCCTGTGAGTCAATCTGCTGGATCTGCTGTGTGGACTAACACTGAGGAAGTGCTGAGGGAGAGTTGTGTGTCTGCCGGCGCACAACAACAACAACAACAACAACAGCAACAACAACAACAACAGCCCTGGATAAATGACGGCGAGGAGACTCTCCGCCGTCGGACTGTTCAGAGAGCGGCTTCTATTAACATTCAACTCATTAACTGTGACGACCATCCCGTCCACGAGCAGGAAGCTGGAGCCGGCTCCTCTTTGAAATGTGAAAATGAATTCACAGCTCATCACTGGTGGTGAGTGTGAGAGAGCGAGTGTCGGCGGAGGACGCAACAAGCTTCATTTTATGGATCTCCCCAATTAGATGATGAGGGAGATAAAGGGCTATTCAGAGGGAGTGGAAGACTCATTTCCATCTCCTGTTTGTGCTCCATCTGCATTCCTGGCAATTAATTTATGCTAATCTCCGCCGGGCCGCGCATCCATCGACAAACGGAGCTTCTCCTGCGGAAGGTCAGCCACACAGGGAGGCCGAAAATCACACCGCCATCACCCCCTCCTCCTCCCCATGCTTCACTCAGAGAACAGATCGGCAGAGTACAAACAAATATAAACACACACACACACACACACACACACACACACGCTGACAATGAGGAGTGGAGGTAGGTTGAGGGAAGGAGGGGGAGCGAGAGAGAAAGAAGCCGAGAAAGTTGACCTAAAAATTCTCCTCCTCGCCCCCCGAGGGCCGAGGGAGGAACGTCAAAGAGGAAGTGGGTGCAGAGAGGGAGAGTGTGCTATTTTTCTGATTTCACAGAGTCGATCGTTTCCTGCTGCTTCTCTCTCACAGCGAACACTGATCCAGCGTCAGTGTCAGTGCGACTGCTCTGCTGCCGGTTTGTTTTTTTGGATCCTCTGATGCTGAAACGTGACACACCAGCTTCATTTACTGTGATGTTGTGCTCAGACGTGGCACAGCTCAGATAACAGGCAAAGAAACAGGTCAGATTTATTCTGTATGTAAATATAAATCATAATTTATATTAATTAAATCATATTATTATTACATATTATATATATAAATCTGGTGTTTCCCATCCTGGAGGTCACGAGAGACACACTTCAATTTATGATTTCTAATGCTGGGAGTCTGAAACATCTACATTTAGGAATATGCATCATGGGTAATTTCTAATGTTTGTCTAAGTTTCTCTCTTTTTTTTTTTTTAAACACCCCGAGATGCAAGTGATTTTGTTTTTAGGGAAGAAAAAAAGAAAAATTGAAAAATGATTGCCCCCCCAAAATATATTTTTTCACTTGCCTCTCAGGGGTTTTTGTCATAATTGAAAATAAAAATAAAATTTCACAAAAAAATTGAAAAAAATTCTGCAAAGAAAATTTTTTTTTGTTTGTTTTTTAGTGAAAAAAAGAAAAAAAAAAGACTTGCCTCTTGGGGTTTTTACTGCTCTGCTCTGATTTCATCTTCAGATTTCCTGTTTCTATTCACGACCTGAGGTTTTATTTTTCATTTCACTAAACAGACACTGACGTTTATTTCAGGTAGTTCCAACACAGGAAATGATCCTGACATATTTTTTGTGTTTTTCTGGAGATTGCAGAGATTTTTTTTTGACTGGATTTGATCTGTGATGTTTTTAAAAGTTTGAATTTTGCTTCTTTTGTAAAATTGTAAAAGACAGATTTCTACACTTTACTAACACAAAGACACGTTTTAGGAAAAATGACATGCAACATTTAAAAGTGAAAGACAAACACGTGTAAAGAACCACAGCCGACACTGGAGACAACACAGGAAACTAAATTAATGGATGGGAAAATCAAAAGGAACAAAATGGAGTTGACTCTACGTACAAACGGAGGAACAAACGGAGCAGACCAATACCTTTCCTCCTTGCTGCAGTTAGCGTTTGTGATATCCAAGCTTTTACTGAAAACAGATTTGCTAAAAAGGGGCAGACAGAAAATCAGGAGACAGACAGAAAGGCAGTCACATAAGGGGAATCCTAAGATACAGCATGCAGCACTCAAAGAAACAAACAAAAGTTATCACTGCGGAACAAACACGATCACCATGAGACAAAGAGCGACACAAAAACCTCACACATGCATGGACTCAGAAATCAGGAGACAAAACCCAGGAGGGGAAGCACATTCATGGGTCATGCTGGAGTCAGTGGGACGTTCACAGGCTCCGTCGCTGTGAAGAAACTATCTGTGCGTGTTTTCATCTCCGAACGCGTCTGATGTTCGGCTTGATTATCTCCGTCAGCGAGCAGAGGCCGAACAGGCCGTTACACCTGCTGCTACAGCACATCGGGCGACTCCTGCTGGGCGGAGCTGATCTTCAGGCGCCGCGTCGCAGCGGGAAAATAAGAGTCAACGATCAGTTTCGTGTTTGTGAGAATCAGGAGGATCAGTGTTTTTCTACCTCAGTCCAAACCTCGTTACCACAAACACGACGTCACAATCTGAGAGTGAGACTGATCCACGGCTCTGCTTCAGTCCATGTTCCATAAAACTGAATGACTGATCATTTCACTGCTTTGCTTATTGTACATTGAACCTCAGGCAGGTGAGACATAGAACTTTGAACTGCTGTTTAGTGGCAGCAAAAATACAATAATTATAACTGTTCATTATCTAAAGAATAAACAACAGAAACATAAAATACAACCCACTACAACCACTGCTAGAAATATTGAACAATATATTGCGATATTTGTGCTGGAGCTGCATCGAGATATTAAATTTTGGATATCGCCCAAGTCAATCCGAGGCAGCGGAGGGCACGAAGATCTGAGTGTAAACCGAAAGAGTAAACTGTCTCATCCTACTGTGCAGTTAGCAACCAAAGCTAAAGAGCTAGCTCACAGACAGGAAGCCTTTTACCTGCTGCTGTAACTTTTTATTGAATTAAATGAAGCACAATCCGTAAAACAAGAAGCACAGAAGCTACTGTGACGGACTGGTGCTAGCATGTTCCGCCACTGGCTAGCGTGTTAGCGGTTACAGTGTCACCAAACCTCTACAACCATGTGTTCAGTGTGAATTAATTTTGTCTCTTGGATGATTTCACAATATTATAGATTTATGTTATGACTAAGGCTGCAAAAAAAAAATCTGATTTCAATTATTTTGGCAGATATGAGTCACAACTGTAGGTGGTCATTTTTGTGTTTTTATTTTCACTGAAAATAAAACTTTACGTGTGGAGGATCTGATCTGTAGGCCGGGGTGTATCTGTATATGTATATGACCTTTATAAAGGTTTGTTGTGACACATTTGACCTTTTTTTTAATTAGATAAAAACCATCTGTTTTAATTATTACTATTTATTTTTCTGAGCGACGTGTTGCCTATGACATCATTGTGGTGGATGGCTTTAAATACTACATTACCCATGAGCGTCTGCCAGCGTCGCTATGGAAAAAGAAGTCGGAGCTGGAACAAATTCAAAACGCTTCATTTTTTCCAATTTGGATCAAAACACTTTGAAATTCAATCATCACTATAAACATCACGTCAGGTGTTTCCGTCCTCCCGGGTTAAAATCTGCCGACGTGTCACCTTCATGTTTCTTTAGCATGAAACAAAACACTTCAAACAGCAGCGCAGGGGAAAGATTTAAAACATAACGCTTCAATTTTATTAGAGTTAATCACCAGATCTTCATGGCTTCCATCTTTATCCTCACTCTGTTGTTCCCTAACTCGACCTGTCAGGTGCTCAGTCCGTGTGAGCGGATTATTTCCTCTCTAACTCAACATCCTGTCTTTTTGTGACTAAAGCAGATCCCGTCTTATTCTGTGGCTGCGTCCACTCACTGACGTCAGGAGTCTAGATCGAAGGGGAGAGCAGGAGATGAGGTTTAAACATCCATCATCAGCAGATACTGGAACTGATGCGATGTAACGCTCAGATGCAGAATAAACTTCAGGCAGGAATAATAAGATTTTAATTTTACTGTCTCATGTGGTTTTTGATTGTTTATTGTAGCAGCTTGTTTTGGTCTTGATGTTGCGTATTGTTATTACTGTCTTTAGTGGTTAGTTAGACAACTGTTCTCATGATGGTGAAGCTGCTAAATGAACGAGCCAGTTGCTTAATTTCGACTTTTACTGCACGTTTCTCGGGGATAAATAAAGTGTATAATGCGATATTGTAGCCTGGTATTCAGCTGCTGTCGGTTGGTCTGCAGCTGCCGGCGCCACTGACTGGATTCATATATATAAACTCTTCCGTGCGACTTCTGCGCTTTATTCTCGTGGGTTTCACTAGTTAAAAGTTTAAATAAATGTGAAGGTTAAATGAAAAACTATCTTCTGAAACAACTGTCCTTTCTTCCTCTGTCAGAACTGCGCAGACTGTGGGATCAAAGCTGCTCGTGCAGCAGGTGAAAGGTAATTCTTTTTGTCTGGTCTTGATGAATATGGCAGAGCTGTGACTGCCCTGCTCAAAGGCACTAACACCGTCCACATGAACGCAGATTCGAGGCCGAGGCTCAGATCGACCGCTGTGATGTCATCCTTTTACCCTTTCTTTTTAATCCTCTTGTTTTATATTTTATTAAGTACGTGTGGTTTTACTCTACATCATCACTCTTCACTTTATGATCAGATTCTCGCCTCATATCGTTTTTTTTTTTTTTGTCGCAGTTGAATCCTGCTGCTCTGTTTCTGTGTGTTTCTATCGTCCTTTAAACACTTTGAAAAACGACTTTTAAAAAAGTTTATATACTTTAAAAAGACTTGGTAAATGATTTTGTGGACAGCCGTCCTTACCTGTCAAGAACATAGAGCATACTTGTATTTTGAAACTCTGTAGCAGCCATTATTTTGCATTTATCTCCGTCAGCATTGAAAACCAACACATTGAGACTATTCATTTTCCATTACAGGGATCATCATGATGGTTTGTTGATCAGTTTGTTGATGAGAAAGCTCTGGATCAATAAGCAATAAGCAAAAGCTGAAAATACTCAAAGAGTCAGGCGATTTCATTTCTTAAGTTAAGATCCTCCAAAATCGAATTGTTTTACACTACAGGAAGTGTCTGATCAGAGAACCACGTGACACGTATAAAAACAAATCTAATGGCCTCCGTCATGTGACTTACTTCAGATTAGATTAAAAGAAAGTTAACCTGAATGCAATGCATGCTGGGAAACATGCAAATAATATAACAATAATTCTAAATGACTTAAACAGAGTTAAGTAAACGATCAGCTGGATGTTTAGTGTGACTGTAAGTTAAACTTAAATTACGAGATTTTACTGAGCAAAGAATAAAATGAGGTTTTCCTGTATTTCTAAGGCCGAACAACTTGTCATTTTTATTTATGCCAAAGAACACAAGTTAGTGTTTTAGTGTTTACACCACATACATTAACAGCTGCTTCAGTTCCAGCCAGGGACCTTTCAGACATATGGAAATGAACTGCTACAAACAGCTGCCAGCTCAGAGGGAACAACACATGGAAGATGTAAAGCTCCAGAGTTCAGTAATTTGTACTAAATGAGCTAAAACATACAGAAACTCGATTAGCATGAGCTGCTCAGTAAATACTGAGAGAAAAATCCCTGGTGAGACTTTCCTCTAATGGCGGTGATTCTTCTCCGTTATTGATCACATGCAGTAATCAGGAGTTCATGCAGAGTGAAGAGTGTCCAGGCTTCGTTCTTGGCTTTTTATCTTTACGAGAATTTATTTATTTGGACCTTCACAGGATTTTAATCATGTATTTCAGATACTGTAAAAATTACAACTCTCTGTTTTTGTAACTTTAAGCACCAACTTGCCAAACACATGTCAGGTTTACAGATGCTTCTTGTCCTCTTTGACCGCATGCTCCATGCACACTTTACACACACACAGCGCACAAACCTCAGAGTCCCGCTCATGCATTTCAACAACTGAACAATGTGACCGTCCGCCAGAGCTAAGAGAGCGCCGTTAGTCTCTGGCAGAGCGTCTGAGACGGGAGGAGTTTATGCCTCGTCTGTACATCCTGAACCAGCACAGAGAGAAAGATGCGTCATGTATTTAACGTCAGGTCAGCGGAGGAGGGAGGGGTTTACAGCGAGGGACAGACCTCACAGTGGAGGTTGTATCGTGGTCAAAACAGACGGCGACATGTGTCATGAATTTGAAAAGAGCTGCACCTCCTCCCCCCTCTCTGTCCCCCCTCCCCTGGGGTTAAATACATTATTTATCAAACTGATAACTGATCACAATAATCATCAATAACACTCCGAACAACAGCAAATCTCTTGGACTGACCTGCGTGTGTCAAACATGTCTGTCCATGCTCATGACCACACGTGCAGGTTTCACGCCTCTTACCTCTGACCGTGTGTTGCCATGTCGATGGCTCGCCGTACCGGTACGGGAGACCCGCCCTCCGTGACGCTCAGCACCTCCATGGACTTCCTCTCCGGCCTCCGTTTGCCGTGGCGGCTCAACATGGGCGAGTCCACACGCTTCCTGGGAGGGTCTGCTGAGCGGGTTCAGGGTGAGGACAGAAGATCAAAGGGCGAGGAAGGAAAGACAAAAAGAAACAAGTCAGAAACCAAACAAAATGAACCTTCTTTTCTTTTTTTATCTTAACAACTGTTTATTTGATCCGAGGTTAAAAGTCGAGGGAATGTCATGAATAAAAAAGGAAATATATAATCTACCAGTGGAGCTAAACGCTCAGGCAGAGTCGGCCTGGCTCTGTCTATTTGCTAAGGAAAGCTCCGCAGTCCAACGCTCCCTGAACTCCCCACTGTTCTCTAAAGTCTATTTAAACTTTAGAGCATTTGAAAGGTGGAAAATAATGTAATATTGTTGCAGCCACAGGAAAGTTTCTTGTGTTAATGCCACTAGAAACAGGGCTGCTGTTTCCTGTGTTACACAGATAGACAGGTTTCTCTTTCCATTTTATTTTTGCTTTAGAAAGTCAGTTTGAAAACAACTTGTTTATATAGTCCTCTTTTTGTTATATTTAATTCTTTGATTTAGAAGCACTCGTTCACCCCTCTTTCACTTCTTCTTAATCATTGATTGTATCTTTATTCTATCTCCTCATTACCAAATAAATTTGCTTTATCAATCACATCTGATTTATGTCGCTTCCCCTTTTCCCCAAAAACGAGACATGACCGGCGTTTTATTTGCTGGAGAGGTGATGTAAAGATGTCTGTCAACTCTTCTGCCTCCTGCTGCAGCGGCTCGTCTTCAACTACCGGAGGTCAACAAATAGAAGATTTCCATCTGCTCTTTAAACAACCACAGTGATGCAGTTGTGGTTTATCAGCTCCTCTGGCAGGAGGGGAATCCCAGAAAGCACAGCTCAAAGTGACGTCTCTGAGCTGTGGTTAATGTTAGCCACCTTCAGGTTTCTTTCCGTCAAATGTTCCTGGAGTGTGGATTTGTGTACAAGTCAGCGTTGCCTTCATGTGCAGTTTTTTTTGTGACCTACCGATCTCGTTGCGCGGCGGCAGGTTCTGGTCCTCGTGGCTGGGATATCTCTCTTTACGGTCCAGGAGGAGGAAGTAGATCATCTTTTCCTGGTTGTCACTGAAGAGAGGAGACAGCCAGAGAGAGTTTCGCAATCAGCTCGAGAGCCCATTGGTTAAGAGAGGGACAGTGAGACGCTCCATCATCACAAGACGTATTAAATAGAAGAATTCATCAAAGTGACAGTCTGTCTGCCCCTCTCAGCTCCTTCACCCTCCCTCCCTCCCTCTCACTTTAATCTGCTTCCTCTGTGGTTTTAGCACTTCTTCACTCCCTCCGCCCTTCCTCCCCCTTCTCCTCCTCCTCCTCCTCACTCACTCCTCAGACAGCAGGTCTTTGGTCAGTTTGTCCTTGTCTCTGAAGCAGCCCAGAGAGTGCATGCTCTCCAGTACGTCGGGGTCGATCTCCTCGGCCGCAGCCAGCGTCCTGATGGCCACCTTCCTGGGGACGGGCTGCTCCGGCTCAGGCTCGTTCTTCCCAGCTCTGCAACACAACACATGCAACTCACTGACGAGCCACATGATTATCAGAAAACCTTAAAACCACCTTGAGGCAGTTTTACGATTTGTGATATTGGTCGATAGAAATAAAAACAACTTAAGTTCTTTGCAGTTTTTTCTTGTGAATTACGACTTGGACCTTTTAGTTGAACTGGTCACATGTGGACAAAGGACGTATTTCAGATACAATTAATTAGATGCTGTAGTTTTATAGTTTTGCCAATTATTATTTATCAATAATAATAAAAATTGCACTTAAAAACATTGATTTTAGTGTTTCAGTGTCATGAGGTGTGGGGTCGAAACATGAATAGTCAGACTGTCAGACAGGTTGGAAACAAACCTGCAGGTCAGACAAACTCTCCCGAAAAAGAAATGAACCTTAAAATTATCACCCTAAAAATAATCTGGATAAACTGTCTCTGACCCGGATGATCGTCTGACTGCTCGTGTTCATTGACCCATCTGATTTCTGAGTTCCCAGATCCCAGCTCTTACTTTGGCGAGAACAATAATATAATTACTGATAGAAAAACTCCAAAAATAAAAGCCAAACTGTATATATAAGAAACCAGCGCTGAGTGATGTGAAAAATTTAATAAAGAATCAGTTTGCTGATCTTTCAGTCAAACGTTATATCGAGTCATTAACAGAATTCTGCTTTTTGAAGCCCAGAAATAGTGAATCCATTAGAGATCAGAGGTCCATTAGGACGCAGCGTCCTGACGTTTGATCTCAGGACTAATGAAGCTGCTTCTTTTCTGAGAGGTTTCCATCAAGAACTGGCTTTGATGAGTGTATTATTATTACCATTATTGTTACTGTATTATCTGCTGCTGCGTGTTTTCTTCTATAAACTCACTTGATGTGGACATTCATATACAGACACTGACAGAAACAGGAAAAGAAACGACAGGTGGATGTACTTACAGGTACCACGTGTGCTTCTGGATCTGCTCTAACTGTGAGAGAAAATCAGAGCAGGAAACAAACATTAATGACTCTGTTTTTATAAATTAAGTCTCAAGAAAAGACTTTCTCTTTCATTTCATATTTATCTGCATGAAACAGGATGTTGGGCCAGTATGTGATGTTTATTATAGCTAGGTTATTATTAAGACTCAACAAGAACCAATTACATGTTTTCTATCCAATTACAAGTGTTTAAAATAAACACATCCAGGACAATTAGGACTTTAACTCCCTGCAGCGAGCCTGTGAGGCAGCACTTCCTGTCAGGCTGGATACAGACTCTTCCTCTTTAAGTAGGACTGACAAACCCCATCGCCAACCGTGAGCTTTAAATTTAAAAGATTTAGTTCAACACTTCTACAGCACTTCTTCTACACTCATTCTTTTTACTCCTTTTCCCTTTCCTTGTCAAAACGTGGCGCCTACATTACCCACAATGCAACCTGACCACTAACAGTTGGCCGTGATATTGTAGCATCTAGCCTGCAGTAGATACGGGGTAGAGATTTATTTACTGGTAGTCTTCAGACATACCCCCACAAAAACAAAAATAAACAGAAAAGTTGGTGCATTACCCCTTTAAAGCTGATAGCTAAGTTTAGCTTCTATGATCTTGACAGGTAGAACTTTTTGGGGCAGGAAAGAGTCTGTTTAGGGCAGGAAAGAGCCTGTTGGGGCAGGAAAGAGCCTGATAGGGCGGGAAAGGGCCTGTTGGGGCAGGAAAGAGCCTGTTGAAGTAGGAAAGAGCCTGTTGGGGCAGGAAAAGAACCTGATAGGGCGGGAAAGGGCCTGTTGGAGCAGGAAAGAGCCTGTTGAAGTAGGAAAGAGCCTGTTGGGGCAGGAAAAGAACCTGCTAGGGCAGGAAAGGGCCTGTTGGAGCAGGAAAGAGCCTGTTGAAGTAGGAAAGAGCCTGTTGGGGCAGGAAAGAACCTGCTAGGGCAGGAAAGAGCTGGAGACTGGCCCATGTTACTGATGCTGGTGCTGGTGAATCTAGTGGGTGAGCAGGTGTCACCACAAACCTATGATCAGATTGTCGAAGCTTTAATAGTGATTCTTATGTAAGAAAGTACAATGTATTAATGGTCATATTATTACAGCTTTAGACTTTTAATCTGAAACTTCACAGCTACAGTTCTTTCTCTGTATTTGCGTCCTGTGTTTTCTCGGGGTGCTCGGATTTCGGTTTCCTCCCACAGACCCAAAGACGAGCAGGTCAGGTGAATGTGAGTGTGTGAAACTATCTCTGCAGTGACGTGGGTATAGTGTTGCAGGGTATCTGTGAAAAGGCTGTGATTATGGAAGTCCAATTTGAAGGCTTATCAGCAGCGGGATGTTGCCAAAAACAACTGCTCCAAGTTCAAACAGCCACAGACAGAACAGAAGCGAAAGCACATTATCTAATACAGCCTTTGTTATTTTTGTAATGTTTCTATTCTAAGCCAAAACAAATCCTTGGCCTGAGATGAAAAGATTTTATGCAGAGCACAGTCGCTGCAGGGCCAGTCATGGTGCAACTCTGCTATATTTAGCCTTAGCTGTCCCTAAAGCAACAGCCCAGACTGTGAAAATACAAAGCGAGCACGAGTCTCCTGACGGAAGATTTCAGCTCTCTCTCTCGCTGAGTGAGGGTGAGGCGTGTACAGTGGCTTACCGTGAGCCTCTTGGTGGCGTCCACTTCAATCATGCCGCGCAGAAGGTTCTGACAGTCCGGAGGGATGAAGTGAGGCATGTGGAAAACTCCCAGCTTCACCTTCTCCAAAAGATTCCTCAGGTTGTCGTCGTCAAAAGGCAGAGCGCCCTGGAGGAGCAGGGAGAGGAAACATCAATTAACTTGGATGCGAAACTAGTGATTTTGTAGCAGGGGCGAAATCAATCTGTGCAAAACTTTTGCATCAAGTTCAACTTTGGTTTGAACTGTTGTCGATTTTATGTCGAAACTTCCTACCGTTGCAGCTCGACTGTCTACTACAGGAGAGAGACTAGTTCGCCGTAACCTGTAATACGTTAAAGATTTAGCGGGTAATTATAAGTTTCTGTTCATATTTGAATCTGTCATTTCGTTTATATTCAGTCATACCGTCAGTTTTATGGATAATGAGTATATTTGTTAAAGATACCTGATGATCTGACATGTAGCACAAACCTCCATCCTCTGTGTGTTGATGGAACCGTGACGCTGTCCGTGGTGCTGAAGTGAGAGACGGGTTTATACAAACTCCTCATCTGATATTAAATTGTCTCTAAAGCAAATATCAAGAGCTCTCGGGTCATTTTTTTTTTTTTCAACTTTATGTTTATTGAGCAACATTTTCATACATATCACACATTTCAGATGTTACACAATCTCTTTTTCCCTTTTATATTTTGCTTTTAAAAAAGAAAAGGAAACAATAGCAGTAGTGAATAAAAACAACAAGATGTAAAATAAGCCATTCTTTTCTACAAACAGCCAGTTCGTGTTTAGAATCTGTTTGGTTACCCAATAAAAGACAAACAAAAAACAAACAAAAAGACCACAATTAAGTGAACAAGCCCGACGGGCTATAAAAGATAGTATACACACCAAAGTTAACATAGGACAACAGCAGCCGCGGATTCCCATCTAATCTCCAGCGAATCACCTGACATGCAAATTGATAAGATATAGGTTTTTCCTTTTCTTTTTTTCCCCCACACTTGCTCATCACCAATCGTCCCCCACCACTTCCAACCAAGGCGCCCATCGGTCTGTAAATTGTGCATTTTGTAATCTCAACATATATGTTATCTTTTCCATTATAAAAATTCTTTTAACTACTGTCTGAAATGTGAGTAATGTTGGAGGGTCTTTTTTAAGCCAGTTCAGGGTTATTGCCTTCTTGGCTGCTGCAAACAATATATGCAGCAGGTATATCTTTTTCCTACTCAACCCTGCTTCAGGGATGACCCCAAGGATGGTCAGTAGTGGGTCCCTGGGTAGAGAAAAAACAAATACTTTGTCCAATAGGTCTAATATCTCACACCAAAAGTTGTCCAATAGGGGGCATTTCCAAAATATATGTGTGTGGTCTGCAGACACCTCCCCACACTCTCTCCAACATTCACTTGTTCGATTGGGGTCTATTTTGGCCAAGATTCGAGGGCTTCTGAAGAATCTATGGACTATTTTCCACTGGAACTCTCTCCATAGGTTTGCGTTAGTGACTTTGTGCATTTCTGATGCAATATTATCCCAAACCTCCTCCCTTATTTCTGTTTCGAGCTCTGCTTCCCATTTTTGTTTGATGTGTAGGGTGTTTTCTTGTTTCATGGCAGATAGTATTCGGTATAAATTAGATATTGGTCTCCCTATGTACTTTCCATTTTGAATTTTTGTCAGGTATTGCTCAATAGGTGAGTCCGATTTTTTTATGCGGTTCCAGTCTGGGTGCTTAAACAAATAACTTCTTATCTGAAGATACCTATAGAAATCCGATCTTGGCAGGCCGAATTCATTCATCAACTGTTCAAATGTCTTCAATTCCTGATCCTCAATGAGTTGGTGGATGTAGTTAAGGTTTAGATGTCCCCATCTTTTGTATCCTGCATCTAATTTTAGAGGTATAAAACCCTTTAAATGAGCCACACCCGACAAGACTGACATATCACAAGGGAGGCCAAAATTCTTCTGCACCTCTCTCCATGCTGCCAGAGTAGTTTTTGACCATCTACCCAGAGTCTCTTCTAGGGATTTATTTTCAGTGAATGGAACCTTAGATAAAGGTGTTAGAGTGCAGAGTGACTTCTCAATTTCCAACCACCTTGTGTCCGTCTTATCTGAAATCCAAATTATCAAAGCCCTTAGCTGGCAGGCCAACCAATAATGTCTAAGGTGAGGGAGTCCCCACCCTCCATGTTGTTTAGATAACTGCAGAGTTTTGTATCTTACCCGAGGGCGCCTTCCCTGCCAGATAAATCTGGAGATGAGGCGGTCTAAAATTGTGAACATGTTTTTTGGTGGTGCGAGGGGCAGCGTCTGAAAAAGAAACAACAACCTAGGAAGCACATTCATCCTAATACTCTCTATTCTGCCTGAGATAGTGAGGGGCAGCACAGCCCATCTGTTAAGATCAACGGATATCTTGTCAATTAATTTATTGTAGTTTGCCCTATATAACTTATCCAAGTTTTGTGTTATAGTGGTTCCCAGATAGGAAATACCATCCTTTGGCCATTTGAATGAAAATGCTGCTTTCATCTGGTGTGTGACAAGCGAGTTCAGGGCCAAGGCTTCGGTTTTATTAACATTGACTTTATATCCTGAGAGGGCTCCAAATTTGGCAAAGCAGTCCATCAGCTTTGGAACTGAATTTAGGGGCTCTGATAAATAAACTAAAATGTCATCCGCATATAGCGAGATCTTGTGAATTTTGTCGCCAATTTCTATTCCATTAATATTTACGTCCTCTCGTATCATCTGTGCCAGTGGTTCAATGCTTAACGCAAAAAGGAGTGGCGATAGCGGACACCCCTGGCGTGTCCCTCTACCTAAATCAAAAGATTGGGATATATGTCCATTGACTCTGACCATACTCCGGGGGCAGCATATAACAGCTGGATCCATCTATTAAAGTTTGGGCCAAATCCGAATCTGTCCAAGGTTTTAAGCAAAAACGGCCAGGATACGCGGTCAAATGCCTTTTCAGCGTCGACCGCCAATGCCATGCAGGGGAATGGATAGTTATTACTATGCTCCATAACATTAAGTAGTCGGCGAACGTTATCTGGCAAGTACCGGCCGGCTATAAAGCCCGTCTGGTCCGGGTGTATTACAGTGGTGATGACCGATTCGACTCGCTTAGCCAGTATAGACGTCAGCAATTTGCAGTCTGTATTTAAGAGCGCAATCGGCCTGTAGGAGGCGCAGTCTGTGGGGTCTTTATGTTCTTTGGGTATAACGGAGATGATCGCCTCCCTCCAGGCCGACGGCAGCTCTCCTTTCTCAAGAGCATCGGAGTACGCTCTCTCCAAGATTGGGCTGATGAGGTCTATGTAGTTCTTATAAAATTCATTGGTGAATCCATCTGTACCAGGACTTTTGTTGTTTTTAAGATTTTTAATCGCCTTCTCAATTTCCTCTTTAGTTATCGGTCTGTCAATGAACTTAGCTGAGGTAGGATCTATTGTAGGTAGTTTAATGGATTTTAAGTAATTGTCAAATACTGCTGGGTCACTTACTCTGTCTTTGTCCGAGTATAAGTCTTTGTAGAATGCAGCAAATGCTTCTGAAATTTCATTTGGTTTATATAGGAATGGTTTGTCTGATTTGTTACTTTTAATTTTGTGGACTGTTGTAAGGCTACATTGTTTTCTCAACTGAGATGCTAGTAGGCGACTGGCTCTGCTCCCATGCTCATAGTATTTTTGTTTCAAGAACCTTAAGTTTCTTTCAATTTTTTCCGTCAGGAGGTCATCAAGTTCCTGTTTGGCCTTTTTCAATTTATTCAAATTCTCAGAAGTTGTATTTTTTTTATGTTGTTTTTCAAGGTCACCTACCTTCTTTTCCAGTTCCTGACGTTTAGCTGTCCTAACCTTTTTAAAAGTTGAAGCTAATTGAATTATCTTTCCCCGTAACACCGCCTTAGCCGCTTCCCAGAGTATTATTGGGGACACATCTTCCTTATCATTAATTTCCAAATATGAGATAAATTCGTCCCTTATCGTGGCCTGGAATGCAGGCATCCCTAACAGGGAAGTATTTAGTCTCCATCTACCAGAAGTGGTCACCCTCCCCACGTCCCAAACCATTGATACTGGTGCGTGATCAGACAGGGTTATATTGTGAATTTGACAATCTATTGCCCTAAATGATTCATTACTCGGCACAAAAAAGTAATCAATCCTGGAATATGTGGAGTGAGGGTGGGAAAAGAATGTATAATCTCGATCTCCCGGGTGTTTATATCTCCAGACATCTAGAAAGCCAAACTCTTCACAACAGTTTTTAAGGGCTCTACTCATTGTTGTTGGTTGAATGTTTGAATTTGTGCTTTTATCTAGAAATGGATTTAGCACACAGTTGAAATCTCCAGCTATTAGTAACATGCCCTGCGCTTTGTCTAGTACTAAATTAAATATGCTTTTCATAAATTGTGGGCTATTGTCATTTGGGGCATATACATTTAACATTGACACCCAGACTCCGTTTATTGTACCATTAATCAAAACATAACGTCCCTCTTTGTCCTTAAATGAAGAGTCAAAACAGAATTGTATTGATCGATGTATCAAGATTGCTACACCCCTTCTGCGACCAGATTTATGAGAGGAGTAGTAAACCTGTGAGGCCCAAGATTTATTCATTTTCTCATGTTCGGCATCCGACAAGTGCGTTTCTTGAAGGTAAGCAATACTACAATTCATCTGTTTAAGCTGATCTAATATTTTCCTTCTTTTTTGGGGGCTGTGCAAACCCTTCACATTATATGTGACTACCCTATAGCCTAACATCTTGGACTGCTGGTGTCAATGCCCAGCCATGGGGCTTTACTGCTATCTGCAGGCCTGGGTATATAATGTGTCTTGCACGGTCTTTACGACAGAGCATTATGACTGGGGGCACCACAGCTGCCAATAGTAAACATCTTGTCCCATGGAGTGTATCAAACAAGTAACAACAATAAAAGAACAAAACTATATACATAACTACGAAAAGGAATACAATGACTTCCAACGTAGTGGTCCACTGTCCAGTGAACCTACTCTGCTCGCCACCCAAAGTCACTACACATGGCCTGTTATCCCTCGTACCGAAATTCAGGGTGGCGACAGAAAAAAGGAGTGTCCAGAACATCTGGATGTCTGGGCCTAAAACTGTCTGTTGTTAAGACAGTAACACAAGATTCTTAAGATGTTGATAAGAATTCCTTGCGTTCGTTTCCCCCTGGATGTCCCCCCCTCGGACCACACAGTCTTTCATTACCAAATGCTTTGGTGGTTTCAGTAAGAGCCCTGATTTAGAAGGCATCAGACCATAAAAATAGATGGGGGGAGTAGGTCCCATTTAAAACAACAGTATTAATAATAATAGGATGGGGGGGTGGGTGGCCCACCGTACACAGCAGTATTAACGCCAGACTGAAAGGGATACAGCGTCTGGTATAGATTGAGAACTATGCATTGATGGAAAAACGTATCCACGTAGTTTCTACTTCTTTAAATGATAAATTGGAAACGCCAAAGCCAATGCACAGCTCCTTTCACCACTACACTCTGTTCTTTAGGTAAACTTCAAATAGAGGGCGGCTAGTAACAATACTGTTCATGCCTTGCGCTTTCCCAACTGTCCGTGGCCGATTATGGCATCACTACTCCGTATCCGTTATACGTGTTCTGGTAATATTGTCTAAAAAACAGTGAAACATCGGTGACCCCCCCCCTCCCCGAAAAAAAGTGTAAAACAGTCCAATTGTCACAGGATCCACGCCCCCACTTACCCGTTGTGCATGAACTAACTTTATGTCGGATGCTCTTCTCATTTCCGCACTTCAGCTACAGTTAATCAATTAGAGAGCGATTCAATATCTCTCACCAATGCGCGTGTGAGCCGCTCCCCCCCGGGACGGAGCGGAGCCGTCCACCCCCGCCGGTGCAACTCTTTCTCCATAAGTTCGGCCTCTGACAGTTTTGCAGTGATGCCCAGATGTTTCAATTGGTCCGCCGCCTCCCACGCAGAGTTGAAGCTCTTTTCCCCGCCATCCAAAGTGACTCTCAGCACCGCTGGATAAGAAGACCTGAACCTGATGTTGCGCTCCTTCAGCTGGCGTTTGATCTCTCCATATTCTTTGCGCCTACGCTGCAGTGCGGTGGAGTAGTCATGATCCAAGGTGATACGGCTCCCTTCAAACTGCAACTCTTTTGTGTTCCAGCCTTTGTACAGGATCCGTTGCTTCGTCTGGAAGTGGAGAAATTTCACCACAATCGATCTGGAGATATTGGTGTTTATAGGTTTGGCCGCGAGCGACCTGTGCGCGCGCTCGATGGCGAGGTCATCGTTGTCGGGTAGTTTGAGAGCTACTTTCAGTAATCTTGCTGTGAAATCGAGCATATTCTCACCACCCTCCGCGCCTTCTTTCACTCCGTAAATCCGCAGATTTGACCTCCTCGAACGGTTCTCAATGTCCTCACAGTGAGCTTCCAAACAACGTTGTTTCCGTATCATGTAGGTCAGCAGCCGGTCTGCTCGTGCACCGTTATCCTCCGTGTTACTCACTCTTTGCTCGGCCTCGTCCAGTCTTCTTTCACAGCCTCGTATCTGCTCCTTCACCCCTTTTAGTGAGTCTTCAATTTTGTCCAACCGCTCCGTCATGTCTTTTCTCATTCCTTTCATCTCTGCCAGAACTTCAGCCATCATGCTAGCAGCAACTGTTTTCTCGTTAGCTGCGGTAGTGCTAGCTTCCAGTGCGGTCGCTGTGCTGCTCGCAGTCTCAGTCTTGCGGCGGGTTCCTTGGCTCATTTTTAATGCTGTGTCGGAAAAGACACACTTTACCTTCCTTCTTTTTCAAAAACCACCGTTAATTAGTTGTTAAATATGTGTTTTCAGTCCACGAGGACGGGAGCTCAGTTATCGAGCAGCCATCCGGTAGGGGGGCGGAGCGGGAACCCCTCTCGGGTCATTTTAAGAGACGTACGTGGTTCCGTTTAGGAAAAGATCGCGATTTGAGTTAAAATAAGTACTGTGTTGTTATCATGGTTACAATAACAGGAGGGTGAGCGTATGCATGCACCGAAGTCTCAGCTCCACACACGCCCCTCCTCTTTGCCCGTTTTTGGATCAGCTGGGCCGATGGGCTTGTGTTTTTCAGGGAGGATTTTTTACATTTTAAAAATGAAGGATTTTGCCTGACGGTGGTGCTGGAGGAAAAAGTCATGGGGTCACAAAAACCATCAGAAATCATTCACTGTGTGGCTCTAGATTCTATGGCAAAATGGCCGACAGTTGTTTTTCTCAAAACTCAGCGCTCACTGGGCAAAAATCAAAACCGTACAACTGGGACACTTGAAAATACAAAGCAGGCATCAAACTGCCCCTTCACCAGCTCACACAATGCCCCGCACTGACATCTTCCTGTTGTCATGTAAATGGCCTGTCAGGTGTTCGCTGAGAGATAATGCGGGTTCTGACAAAGAGGAGGACTGGAGGCAGCTTGTTAGAGATATCAGTCATCAGAGCCGGTGATGATGAAGCAGTTTGTGCTGCAGCCAGCCGGCTCTGCCTCAGCTCTCCAGCTGGGGAGCGCGCTCAGCGACTTGACGACTGATACTGTTTCCTCCTCACTGAAAACGAGCAGGACGGAGCCAGATGGCCACTGACACTGCGTGGGTAATCAAAACAACACAAGTGGAGACATTTATCTTCACATGATGATGACTGTTTTATGTGCTTTGTCTTAATCAGGGGAGGAACACGCATGCGTGCACACGGCACACAAACAAACATAGTTATTAATTGGTTCTCTGACTGCTCACTTGTCACTGTCGCATTATAGAGCTGCTGCTATGAAAAGCTTTTGTTGCGTGATGTGCATTTTTATTTGACAGTGCTGCTGAGCGTTTGTACTACACAGCCGTCTGAATGACACGGTCTGATTCACACACTGCACAAAGCTGTCATTCAAAAATCTTAAATGGGAATGTTTAAAAAAAACAAAACAAAACTGTGAAACCACAAATCAATTAAGACAAACCAGACAAACCAGTACAAACCTCAGAGACCGTACCAGCAGCAAAAGCTTTTAAAAGCTACCTAAAGATCAGACCTGATGTCAAATCCCACATAAAGGGTCAAACCTCTCCAGAAAACTGCAGTGGTAAAAAGTTGCTGGTTTATCTGTATGAGATGAAAGAATTATCACCTCGTGGTTATATCGCTCCACCAACCGTGTTTTTTACAGAACGTAATGATGTCACGCTGAAGTCGAAATTTGACTTCAATTGTGTCATAATTAGTGTATGAACTCATGAGTTATAGCCAAAAACATCTTTTGTGAGGTCACCGTGACCTTGACTTTTGACCTTTGAGCACCAAACTCTAATCACTTCTGTTTGTGCCACATTTGAAGAAGTTCTGTCAAGGCCTTGCTGAGAGATCCCGTCCAGGAGAATGGGACAGACAGACCTGATAAAGGGAGCTTTAGTACTAAGCGGCTAAAGCTCTTGTTGTTGCCGGTCGCCATGGTGAGGAGGAAGCTAATGCAAACATGCTAACATTTAGCATGTTAGCAGACTTGCATGCTACTTTCAATCTAACCCTGTTTTTGAGGTAGTTTCTGGAAGCATCCTGTCGTGAACTGAAGCCTTTGGGGAAGTGGACATTCTGACCTGTTGGTGACGCTGGGTGAAAAGTCAGTTCATCCTCTGGGAATCATGAACATCTGTACAAAATTTCAGGACCAAAGTGGCGGCTAAAACTGACTTACACTTAACTTTTTTTCTAAAATCAGGGTCAATTTATTTTGTATTTTGCTGGATTTAAAGTTTGTGAATTTTCCAAGCGTTCTTGGGTAAAACGTGATGCGCATGCTGCACGTATTGATTTTACTGATTTCTTGTTTCGTGACCAATCATTTGATCGAGGTCTTGCTCATTCTGGGAATTGTTTGGTTTCTCTCGATCCTAGTCTACGGTCTCATCCTGACGCAGTAAAGTGCCTCGAGATAATGTTTGTTATGGAGTTATAGAGGTTCAGGAGAGTTTTATGTCTGCACTCAGTTCATTTATAATGCGGTTTCAATCTTTTATCGGTACACAACATGTTTCCAGCATCTCATTTTTAATTTATTCCCAGCTGGTGTAAAACCTCATCGACTGCAACACTTTTCACGAAGTTACAGCATCAACACGTTTCCCATATTCCCAACACTAACAACGAGCGCAGCACATTAAAAGTCAGATGTGAAGATCACAGATTTGCCTTTAACAGCGACCTTCAGTAATAACAACAACACCAACACGTTCCCGTCCACCAGTGTGTTTGAATGTTAACCTTTAATTCCCTGGTGCTGCAGTTTATTTTGTGCTGAAACGTTTTTCTGACCTTTGTCTTCACCTTGGATATTCTGCTGGGAATTGCTGCTTCATTCAGCGTAAATATTTGCCTCAGGAACAAACTAAATCAACTTCTCATCCAACCCCCTCCCCCCAATGAAACACTGCATCAAACCAGGGGCAGGTTTTCCTGTGACAGCATGTTTTGTAGAAATAGACGAACACAATATGAGTGTGAAAAGATGAAGATCATGAAGATCATTTATAATTTCAGAGACTCCCTGATGAAAAGGTTGTGAAAAAAATTAACATCAAGAATCCAGGACACTGTAGTTTGACATTGTAACCTTCAAAATAAAGTGTTAACTGAAGCCTGGGAAACTAAGATGGAGGAAGTAAAGACTGAGGTACAGAGGAGCAGGACGTTCAGAGTATCAGAATGTGTCAGTGTATTTTCTGCTGTTGTGGAGCAGCCGTCACTCACCACTAAAAGTGCAAACAGGATGACTCCACAGCTCCACGCATCTGCTTTCCTCCCGTCATACTTCTCCCCCTGAGACAGACAGACAGACAGACAGACAGACAGGCAGACAGACAGACAGACAGACAGACAGACAGACAGACAGACAGACAGACAGACAGACAGACAGATGAGACTTGTATCATATGCTCAACATTCATTCTGAGGCCATTTCCCAAACTGCAAATCACCACGAACGCTCTGAGGCTTGGCGTCTTACTTAATAGAAAAATCCCCCAGTATAAATATATATGTATACATATATAGTGTATATACTCCATATATATATATGGATATTCCTACAGTATAACATCAGCAAGTTGTGATGCTGACGGCACTGCAGGAGTTATTTTGGGAAGAAGAGTTTGACTTCTCTGGTGCACCCAGCCGCCTCGTCTGTAGGCGTAGATCTGGGTACGGAGCGCCGGGAACCTCCAGGTGCCGCTGAACTGTCCCCAGCAATATATAGATCCTGTCATTTTAACTCCTCGTCATGTTTTCCGTTATTTTCTGGTAACATTTATTTTTGAAAATCTGTCATATCCACAGAAGAGCTGAGGCAGGTTCTCCGAGATGCCGGAACAACCTACCTGCCAAGAACCCGAGGAGCAGGTGCACGAGGAGAACTGGAGGTGGTGTGAAGGTTGTTTTAGAGGGAAAAGTGCAAAAATACAAACTCGTCTGACTCGTGTATTAAAGTTAAAACTACACCTACACCTTGTTTATAAAAAAGAGAAATGAATAAGAAAGTCATCATCTGTGCTGTGTAGAGTTGATACAGGGAAGAAAGCGTCGTCACTTCAGATTCCCATCTGCTATTTTTTTAATTGCCATATATGAAATATAATGTATGTAAATATAAAATAAAACATATATATAAAAAATTATCATAAAACCTATTAGAAAGTAGAACATTTTCATATATTGGCATTTATGTCTGTATGTGTGTTTGTACTTTAAACAAACGTATGTTATATAAATACAGTGGGTTCAAAAAGTCTGAGTGTCAGGAACAGAGTGAAATCAGCGAGGACGGAGCAGTGACGTAAGAGCCGTTCCTGTCGGAGCTGCTATTACTGTATGAAAGAAAGAGAGAGCACTTACCCTGATAACCTCTGGGCAGGCGTAGTGCGGAGATCTGGAAGAGAGGCAAAGAGCGGCGGTTATGGTGGAAAGGACTCACACACAACATTACACTACACACTACACACTGTTAGGGAACACAGCCAGCAGCCACAACCATCACACACAGGTGAAGCTCTGCACAAACGTCTGACATAAGAATTATAAACCACTTTACTCATGAAGAAAAAGAAACTACAGCCTGACGTGGTTCATCATTTCTTTTTGTCAGCTAAGTGAGGATTACATAACAGGAAGTGGCTGCCACGATGTGACACATTTTAAATGCAAACAACAGTGGCGGGAGAAGAAGTTGAATTGTATTATTATCGTGGGAGATTGGGGTGAATCTTTAATTAATTATTTTTATAAAAAAAAAAAAAAAAGATATTGTGAAAATTATTGCACATGGCGATGTAGAAATATTGCGATATTTGATATTATTGTAAATCAGCCGAAGCCTAGAAATTAATATCATAACTAACATTTCAAATGCAACTGAGTTTTACTTTTATATCTTCTGTGTTACTGAGGTGATACTTTACATCGCTGCTGCACATTGATGCAGATCAGGTGCATATTGGTTTGAAACTTCTGCTCTACATTAAATAACTTTAAACATTGTACCTTTTGTAACTTTACAAAAATATTTATATATTATATATTAATTTATATATTAAGACGATAAACAACTCAAGGAAGTTTCAACCATTTATAATGTATTTTATTATTGTACAGAAATGAATCACAGTAATGTGGATACCAATGGAAGAAATGTTTTATATTGTTTATGTGATCTGTTGCAGATAAGCTAAACTCTCTTTTCTGTCGACCATTAATGAATTCTGTTGTAAACAATGACGGGCTAATGATCTGATTGTAAAAGATATAAAACAGTTCTGCCTTGTATGGATTTATGATGTAGTTATATATATATATGACACAATAACAAAAATTTAATTAATTAATTTTATACTCTAAAGCAAAGAGATGAAGTGAAACAAAGATTAAGATGGTAATAAAAAGACGTATTGATCTGGTTTGTGAGAGGTTGTTCCAGAGTCAGAGAGGATCAATAACACGAGAACAACCGCCTTCAGTTTTCAACGTTGGAGCAGCCAGAACCATCTGCTCCTCAACACAGCTGACCTGACCACCTGATGCTTCGTATGTCAAGAGGAAATCTTTTAAATCATTTCTAGAAGTGACCAGGAGTCAATTAACAGCAGCTGAATATGTGACATGAAACCAAATACATAAAATAACTGATACTGATGAAGTTGTTCTGTTGAATGAAAATCTCATTTCAAGGATTTTCATGCCTTCAAGTGAAGGAGGAGGAGAGGAGGACTGTTGATAAAGTGAAATCACAACATTCACAGATGCATAAGACTCATAATCAGATAATGACACACTCGCAGCAGCGAGAACACACACTGCTCTTCCTCTGTGCGGATTAATCGTAACAAATGGAGCAGAGAGATCGGCTTCTCCTAACAGTGTTTCATCTAAACTCCCAGAGTAAACACACTCTCCATCACGGCCAACATCGTATTTAATTATGCTAATGTAGGTGAAAACAAGTCAATCTGAGCTTGTGTCAAAATACACTAACTGCAATCTAATTGCAGCCGAGCAAATCTTCCTCCTTCCTGCCCGAGGAGACTCGTCCTCAGTCGTCGAGTGACATTTAATAAATTCCATTAACGTCACATGAAGTGGAGGAGCCATTCGACTTGTTACTCATGCGAGATATTTACAGACTCCATCAGTGATTCTTGGTGAAAACTGTCTGAGCCGCTGAAGTGCGGAAGACTAATCTGACACATCCTCACAGCTCTGATCTACCAGACCATCAGGACGTATGCAAATCTCTCAGTAATTATCACCCGCCGCCCCAAATAACACTGACCGCTCAACCGCCACAGCAGCTGTCAGAGTCATAACTCATCGTACACACACTGTCGCTCACTCACTTTTTACAGCGGCCCACAAAACGTCCATTAAATGTCAATAAATCCATTTAGAAGTGATAGGAGGGAAAAAAAGGGTCCAGGCTGTCAGGGGCCCACGCCGAAGGGCCGACAAACTGAACTCAACTTAAAACAACCAACGGACGATTTGCAACGACAAACCTCCAACAAGGAGCTTCATGACTCTAGAATCCTCTCCCTCTCTCACCTCGGTAACCAATCAGAATTTGTCACAACCTCAACCAGCCAATCGCATTATAACTTCAGTATCTGTTCTCCTTTCTTCTGCTGTCATTTCAGAGTCCACATAACATCCAGATCTAATCACCAAATAGCAATAAAAGTCTCTCCTGCTCAAAGCGGTGCGACTCATGATGCAGATTTACCTGAATGTAAACACACGGGTTAAAAACACAGAGGTGTGAGGTTGATTCTCTCTGCACCTGTTCTCTCCAGGTTTGCGGTTCAGTGCAGAATCAATGACTGACGCCGCACAGGTGTTATGATCTGACACTGACAAGCCTTGATGTGGACCCACTGTGCAGGTAATGTCAGTAATTAGATTGTGCTAACTTGTTTTATTTTTGTGAAATGCATAATGTATGAAGGTTATAAACTCCATGAAATCTAATTTTAATTCCCTCTAAAAGATCATAATGCATAAAGTGTTGGAAGAGCGCGTATCATTTTATTTTACATTGTAATGAAAAGTTGGAAATGTGTGTTCTGGTCCAGAACAAGACAGGAAATGGACCTGGAGGTGAAATAGTTTTAGGATAAATTTGACTTTTCAAACGTCTCGATCCAAAAGCATTTCTCTGACTATATTTAAATGTGTAATTAAGACTTGATTCACATTAAAATCTAATTATTTAAAAGCTGATGTATAAATAGTCACACGGAACCTTCATATCTGAAAAAAACCTTTTCTCAACCAACATTGGTTCAATTTTAACATCTAGAATCTTCTTTGCTTCCTAAAAACTCATCTGTAAAGAACTCATGAGGAATAAAGAAGAGAGAAAAGAACATGACTGTGGTGCGTTACTTTCAGGCGAACCGGTGCCTTCAATTGTTTGAATTACAATGAGGACTAATGAGTAACTGTGGGCAAAGCATTTTCCCAGTCACTCCATGTTCTCTCTCGGGCTTTGCATCTCTGAGCCGGAGGAGTCGGGCTTTAGTCGTTCCACACGACTGACTCCATGAAACACTGCGGGACCGGCTTGTATCCTGCAGAACAAACAACTAGGACCTTACAAAACTTACAACTGCCTGAATCAACAAGACGCACGTTTCACTACAGCTGGGCTCAGGTGTGCTGTTTTAAAGCTTCACATATTAACAATGACTGGTGGTTGTTTTGCACTCTGCAGCTCTACGGGGATTTTTAGCCTTTTTCAGCTCCTTGTTTTGGTTGTTTACTGCACATTTACTGTCTGTTTCAGTCTCAGTGTTTTCATCAAACAAGCTCTGACAAACTCTCTGTTCACCACCTGCTCAGCAGCAGACAGCAGACAGACTCAGTCAGAGAGCAGCTGCTGAACATGGTGGAGCATTTAGCAGCTGAAGAGCCAGATATTTCCCTCAGGAGCCGGAGGAGACCAAACACAGAGCTAAAATATGGATATAAACATGACTTTTAATGTATGCTAATGTTGCTCTGTGCCCCTTGTGTCAGCTGCAATGTGAAGAGTCGACAAAGACTGGATGAAATCTGGATTAAAATAGGTGAAAAAGAAAACATTCAAATCAAGATGAAGGATACAGGATGGGCTAAAAGCATTCATGATTTACATCACTGTTGGTACCAACAATTTTTATGTTTTAGGACCTAACCCTCAAAGTTCAGGCTTGAACTCACCCACAGCTGGTCTCCAGCAGACTGTCCCCGACCTGCAGAGACGCCATGCCAAAGTCTGCTATCCTGATGTTGTTCTTCTCGTCTAACAACAAGTTCTCGGGCTTCAAATCTCTGTGGCTGGAGGACAACAGGAAACAGAAGACAGAGATTGAGACAAAGCAATGACTTCCTCTACCTGTCATCAGCTTGTTTTTCGTGTCTTGACTGGGCAGACCCACGAGGTCTTTACAGCGCCTTGGTTCAAGAGGGTTTCCCACAGGTCTGTTTGGTTGAGGACCTCAAGGTAAATAAAGATTCTCAACATCCAGGACACTGGATGTCTAAAGGTGCCAAGCCAAAGGTACCTGGACTTTCTGTGACTTTCTTGTAAGATGTTTCTTCTCTCATCTGAAAAGCTTCTTTTGTTCCAGAACTGAAGCTATCTAAAGCAAGTCCTGTTCCCTTTGACATAGAACGTCTGGAGAACATAACCTGGGTCCCAATTCAGGGGCTGCAAAATCCTTATAGGCCAGACCGTCTAATTTCAGTTTGGCCTTTCTTTGCAGTCTACACCTTCATAGACCACGTCCTCTGAAGGATGCGGCTCCTGAACTGGGACACAGATTAACTCCTGTTACACATTCACCAGCAACCTGGCAATCCATTTGTGTGAATTAGTTTCTGTCCACCAACCTGACACCCACGAGTTTCATGCTAAGTTTTATTTGAATACAGAAGCAACTGTAACAACTGTAGCCAATTTCTTTTAAGTTTCAACTATGGTTTAAGTTTTAACCACGGTAGAAACTTAAAAGCAAGTCGGCTACAGTTCGGGCGAAACAGGGTCCAAAGGATCTCAGACTTTGTATCATGAAGAACCGATACCCTCCAGGTGTAAAGGAGGTCCAAGTCAGTTTCAGATCTACCTCCTTTTACTCAAAATGGATGAGAGAAGTGAAACCACTAGCCTGGACTCCTCTGACCCTGGTCTCGTACCTCCTTGTTTCCACCAAAAAAAAAAAACACACACTGTAGAATAAATCTAGTCCTTCAAAGCCAAACACTTGATGTCTAATGCTGAGAGTCAGAGGCAGAAGTTCTTTGAAGTGCAATTGCTCTTAGAAACACAGTGTTGCAGCCGTGCATGAAGGAACTAAAGGTGCTGTGAGAGATGAAAAGAGATCAAGAGGAGCTGGAGCCTCTAAAGTCGCCCCCGGCTACAGCTGATGAGGAGAGAGGCTGAGGAGGAGTCAGGCCGGAGCAAACCTGTTGTTCTACCATCAAAACCGAGCCAACACTTCAGACCTTTCAGGAACATGATTTCATATGGAAATGGTGGAAAATTAATTTGGAGGTAGTATTTTTCATCAGTTGCATTCTCTAGTTCACTTACTCTACACTATTTGGGATAGTGACTAAGCTTTATGCAAATTCAGTGTCAGTCGTTCCAATTTAGCTTCATTACAGTTTAATTTAGTGGCGTACTCACAAGGAGGCCAGAGCCAAAAGTATCACTAAATAAAATCTGATGCTGGGTTTATTTAATGTGTGTTGAACATGTCTGGATAACAAACCAGCGACCTGATAATCCATGTTTGTTAATTAGTCTCTGTCCAACAACCTGTCAGGAAAACGACGCGTTAAAAAATAAAGTGTTTCTGCTGCTGAACTGAGAAAACACTGCAGGTTTGTACTGACCCGACTACAGGAGGGACGGGTGTGAGGAAATCTTAACGCTCCACAGTTTCTTCTTCTTCTGTGTTTTATTTTGAAGTTTTGATCCATAAGAAGATATATTTGTGATTTTAAGAACTGAAAATCTCAGTGTAATTTTACATCCCCTCTCCAGGCTTCTCTCTGACAACAGGTCAGTGAGCCAATCAGAAGAGAGGAGGTTTGGATGGTGGGTCCAGGTGGGCGGGGCTTGGTGACTGCTTTGTTGTGACATCACAAAGTTCCAGAAGTCCTGACGGCTGGTTTTAAGGCTCAGTTTCTGAATACAGGCTGTGTGCATTTCTCTGTGGACTGAGGCTTTGATACTTTCACAGTATTAATATAGAAGCTAGAGCTGATCTATAATCACACTACACATGGACACAGACCTTTACACTGGAGGAGCTTTAAACAGCCTGAAAAAGATCAGTGAATAATCAATGTGAGAAAGTTTTGATTAAACTCTCAAACTTCTTTAATAAGATTAATAATAATAATCATTATTGTTTGCTTCACACACAATGCTGGACTGGAGCTGACACAAAGCTTTGAAAGGTTGGAAACATTTTCCAGCAGGCGGCCATGATGGAGGGAAACAGGTGCAGAAGTGAAAAATAACAGCAGCTGCTCCTTTGTCTCGTGTTGGGGGGCTAAACAGAGAGCTACTGTAAAGTCACTTCATAAACATCTTTTAATCTGTTGCAGCTTCTCACCTGCTGTCACTGAAGTGTTTCCATTGTCTCAACTATTGAGATAGTTGATCTCTATCCATCTGTCTCACACTGTTTCAGCCTGGCTACTCTCTCTCTCTCTCTCTCTACGTGAGCCTGATGAAACTGAGCTGTGGATTTTACCTGCTTTTCCAGGTCTAATACACCTGTAATTAGAAACATGTATTGACAACGTTTTGTTGCACAGACATTCATCAGGTTATTTTATTCGAAACAGTGTCAAATACATTTTTCCTGCTGCATGTGTACTGGATAGTGAGGAGTTTTCTTCTCTGACGCACCTGTCCATTCACAGGTGTGCTTCTTACTGTACCTGCTTTCCCCCAGACATTAGATTTCAGACACAGTTGCAGATGTCAGGCAGAAGTGATTAATCAGGTGCGTCTCTCCTCCCTCATACTTCGCAGCTAAAGCCAAACAGGCAAATTTAAGCCACATTTTCCCTCTATGTCACCTGAACAAAACACCTGTGTAACACAGTTTGACTGGACTGCAACACACTACATTTACTTGAGTACTAGTCTCTGCTACACACGTGTTGTTTCTTTGATGCTCTGACGAAGAGCTGATGATGATGATGATGATGATGACGACAGCTGAGTGTAAGGATAACAAACCATATGGAGTGGCTGTGGCAGAAGTCCAGGGCGGAGATGATCTGTCTGAAGAACTTTCTGGCCTCTTTAGGTGTTAACCGGCCCTTCTTCACCAGGTAGTCGAAGAGCTCCCCCCCGGACACGTGCTCTAGCACCAGATACCTGGAGGAGGGACAGGAAGAGAGCGGGAACAGGCCGCAGTGGTCAAACGTAAACCAGCACAGCACCTGGGTAAATACAGTTTCCACAGAGATTAAACAGACGTATCAGAGGACGTCGTCTGTTTCGTTTGTCCTTAAAAATGAAAGAGGCATTAATGAAATAATTGAGTCATAAACTACAAAGTATTTGGCTGCGATGTGCTGAAGTCACCGTCGATGCATGATGTAAATCCCTGAGAAAATCCTCCGCCTCTGTTGGTTTGTGGTTTAAAATGTTTTATCGGTGTCCTACGTTCATTTATCTCAGAGACGTCGTTGATCCGCGCTCGGCGTGGAGAGCCGGCTCCTCCTGCAGCCCGTCCTCCCCGCCGCCTGATTTATTAGCAGATTAAGGGATCTGCTGGAGCGTTTACCTGTCAGGGCTATTTAAATTAGAAACATGTTCGCGTGTGATTTGCAAGTGTGAAATTTTCTGCGGCAAACTCTTTGCATCCATGATGACCCTCCGTCCCTGTCCCCGCATCATTAAGAAAACAAATTCCTGCTCCATTTGACGGCGGCGCCTTTATCAATTATTGAACGGCGTATTAAGCCACGACGCTGGAGCACAACGGCCGCACGCAGCAGATTAATGTACACAATAAAACAGGGATATACGTTAAAGCTGCACAGTGGCAGGGGGGCATGTTAGACTGAGAACGACAAGGAAACAGTTCATGCTTTAATAAAATCCCAGAGCTCAAATTGCCGCCTCGCTGACGACCATCCTGAGTCTGACTTTCATCTTCACACATTATCAGTGTCGTTTGTCAGCCAGAGGTCAAGAGATGTAAACTATGACGGCGAATACTTTTCTATTTCTCCAAAACAAAAACACGTTTTTAAAGGAGACGGCGTCTCAGCCTGAGAGTTTCCTGATCCGAGGGTCTGAGGGCGGAGGGAGCTGTGAGCTCTGCAGGTCGTAACGCGCCTCAAGGCAAATTTGTGAAATTGTACAACACAAATAAATTAACTTCACCTGACTGATATTTGATAGTCGACATGACAACTATGGAAAACGCTGTGGACCGCCACAGCAGCCGAGAACGTTTACAGGAAATCCTTTATACCGAATGCAATAACTTCGTTGGACTCATAAGCAACATTCACACTGTCTGCTATTATTGTCTGTACTGTGCATGTTGTGCTTATTGTTGTATTTATTGTTTGTGTGTTAATATGATGTGGATTTAAACAGCCTGTGAGGCCAAAGGCAAATCTTCACATCTGGGGACGATAAAGATCATAATAAAATAAATATTATTGTTGTTGTTGTTACTGAACCAGCGGAGGACTGTGAGTGTGGATACATGACCTTTTCACACAGAGCGTTACCCATCAACCATCACCTTTTTAACATATGTGAGGACCCAACCTGTTCCACCTGGACAGTAGAGGCCAGTTAGCTTAGCTTGCTAACGTTAGCACTAATCGTGGCTAGATTATATGTTTTGTTCCATCAAATCAAATCAAATCAAATCAAGTTCATTCATTAAGCACATTTGACCAAAGTGCTGCACAATAATATATAATGAAAAACACACAACATAGAAACAGCTGACATGTGATGCATTCACTGTCTCATGGTCTGAGACAGACGTGGAAGAGTTTAAATAAAAGCACAAAGTGATAGAAGATAAAAACCTCAGCGACGCTGGAAAGCAGCTGAAAACATGTGGGTTTCAAGATTAGTCTTAAAAAAGTAACTGTTCTTTCTCCAACTGCTGAGTCTTGGTGTGACTGCAGCATTCAGCCAAACACTGAACACTTAACGCTGCATTCAATTTGTATTTTTTAAAAAGACATAATACGAATTGAAATTTTGGTCTTTTGTACTTACAGGTATTTCTTATTTTCGTAGACGTCGTGCAGCTTTAAAACGTGGGGATGCTCTATGAGTTTGAGGATGGCTATCTCCCGCTCCACCTGCAGACACACACACACACACACACACACACACACAGAGGAAGAAAATACACAGTTATAAAGACACAATCTTCATTTACAGAAAACACACAAACACACAGTACAGTCTGAAAGTCTGATGATGCCAGAATCTGAAGCCAGGATGAGTAATTGAAACACACACACACACACACACACACACACACACACACACACACACACACACACACACACACACAGTGTATCTGATATATTAATCACATCCAGTGGCCCAGGGCTGTTTTCATGCCCTTGTTGTTTGGCGCTCGCTGGAACAAAAACTGGAACATTTAACTTCTGGATCTGGTTCATTGTAAAGTCGCTGTTGTGTTTAAAGCCTGACACTTGTAGTTTAACACAAACACGCCCGAGCAACACACACGTCGTGCTCTGATAATCAAACGGTGAATGTGAAAACGTGCTGACCTCACAAAACACCTGATGAGGTCAAATAGGATCACAACAGATCTATGTATGTAGGTCTATGTTGTGTGCACACATGCAGCACTACAAGCAGATTATGTCTGTCAGTACCGACTCTGTGAAGGATAAGCCACAGCAGCACTCTCAAAGCCTCATGGGAGCTGTAGTAGAATAACAGCCCTTTTATCTTAGTTTAAATGTAACGGCCTGTAACAGCGGTAGATATTTATCCACCTGACAATGTGGAGGTTTAAACCTCAGCATCACGTTTCAGCTTCTCAGTGAGAAAACGTCAGTGACGACTGTTTCATCTCCTCGTCGATCAGCTGATCTGCTCCGTCCTAGACTCGATGATTCAGTCTGTGATAAGAAGCTGAACAAACTCCCTCCACAGCAGCAGCAGCAGCAGCAGCCGACCCCCACCCCCCCACCGACGCTGTGATGACTGAACTGTGTCAATATGTGACGCTGGACAGCCGGCTCTCAGCCATCGCCATCATCATCACTCTGACATCCGGCTGCTCCTCGTCCCTGACACAATTTAAAGTAAACGCAGGATTCCAAAATAAGAGCATAAGGACGAAGGACAAATAAAGACACCAGTTTTTCCATCATGTATTAACAAAAAACACCAAAGCAAACCATGAATGTATCCAAAGCCTGATGTATATTATTTCTAATAGGTGTTGATGACACATCTGAGCTCTTGGGATTTAAAGGACATGTCTGACTATATTCTATTGTTTTTAAACGAAACACCAGAGAAAGACCAAGATATGTTATTCCTCTGTGCCACAGAGCTCCAAACACACCCAGCAGTTAATCCGCAGCTGAAATTAGTCCCCAACAAAAGCCCCGTTTCTTTCTGTTTCGAGAAACACATTGTTGATCAAAACCATGATTTCCTGTCACGTGAGGAAACTGCATAATATTTAGCAGCAGGCTCCGTCCGCCAGCGGCTGCAGGTGAGTGTCGTGAAGCGAGCAGAGGTTTATGAAGAGTGAAAGTCTGGAGCCTGGAGCAGCGTCAGCGCTCACCTGCCTGTTGTGCTCTGGATTTACTGCCAGTTGGCAGCTCAGCAGGTCGCAGGCTAAACTCAGTTCAGACGCCAGCAGTTAGACGTGTTGCGACACTTAGTTTAATGTTTTTTTATTTATTTCTTCATGTGGATAAATAGCTGAACAGACAAAGATGTTATTTCTTCCCTTTGCTGCTGTTATACACCGATGTTATTACACACAATCGTAGAGGAAGAACTCCATCAGAGGAGGAGGCGCAGGGGCAACACACACACACAAGCATGGAAACGGACCAGAATGCAATGCAGCTGCAGCAGACGAGTTGGGATGTAAGAAAGGGCTGGAGAATTATTTTTAGGGTTTAGAGAAACTGATAATCAGAAAAGTAAATGACGGCAAAACAAACACGACAGAGATCCCCTCATAAAAACATCGGTCACACCTGGAACTCAAATCTTCGTTACTTTAGACTTTTATATTTTACTCTTATATTTTAAGTTCTGTGTTGCTCTTTGTGAAAAACTGATTCCTGTAATAGTTGAGCTGAAAAACGTTTAACTTCATCTGTTGAATTAAGAGGGATGTGATTTAAATGGATGATTGTGGTGCAGCTGCACAGGTGACAGTGAATACGGTGAAATATAATGAATAAAATCCAGTCTGACCATCAAAGAAATTATAATATAATAATAATAATATAAATATATTAAATAGGATTAACGAGGTGTTAATTAAATGGAACCCTGGAGGCCTCACAGCCGGATGTTTCCACCACTTTATCAATATTAGTTTGTTGGAAATGTCGCATCAGTCTTCCACATGTTCCTGATGAGAGAATCAATCAGGTGATCACACTAATTCTTCGACCGATACGTCCTATTGATTTCAGATTGTCATCAGTGCTGGGATTTAAACTCTGAGACACACAAACGTTATCAGTCATCTGTCAATCAGCGCTCGTCCCGTCCTCGCGACTCGTCTCCCGCCCTTTTCTCTGAGTCATCCCCCGGTGTCCCCGCTCGGCGGCGATGTGACAGGTCTGACGGGCCGGACGCGAGACAGAAGACACCAGAAAATGAAATTTCATTTCCATCAAAGCCGCCAGTCTTCAAAGGTCTGTCATGGCCAAGTGACGGTGGCCGGCAGCAAATAAATAATAAAAGAATTTCCTTTAATCTTTGGCCCAGTGGTTTTCCCAGAGCAGACTGTCACACCAGCCTCTCATCCTGAAACTCTTCTCCCACAGAGGAAGAAGAATTCAAGAGAATTCTAATACCAACGCCACACAAAAGATCTTTCAAGGCTCGCTGGATAAACTGGAAGAGTGAATGACAAGACTTTCACAGAACAGCAGCGACACAACAGCTTTAAAGTGCTAATACTGGCCTAGATACAGAGGTGACATCACAGTTTCCACAGTCAGTACAAACTTGGTATCTTTGTTAATGGTCCAGAAACACTCTCCGTCCAGACTACCACACCTGAAAATGCATACGTACCCGAGCCACCACGTACACCGGGCATGTGTGAAAAACAGGAAACAGGAAGCAGATTGTCGACTCTGCAGTTGATTAGTTGCAAAAAAATACTACGAATGAGGAACAAGGAGGACAGCTGTGGTGGTAAAATGTAGAATTTAACTCAACAGCTGCTAGTGAAGACAAGAAGGTCCGTAACACTGTCATTCATTGTCATGTTGTATTCACCACTGGTAGTCTAGGCTGATGAGAGCCAATCAGGAGAGACCGTGGGTGTGACCTCATCGTTTCCAAAGATCTCAGTTTCTGTCCGTCCAGACTACAACACAACCCCAGAGTTTTCAAAATAAAACACAACCCCAGAGTTTTCAAAATAAAACTGGTCCAGCAGAGTTTCTAAAGGTCTCCGTTCGTCTGTCCCGGAGTCGAGCCTGAACCCTCTGGAGTCTGTGGTCAACTTTTATTCTGACAAACACCAACAATCATCGACTGGATCACTCCAAGTTTATTTAATTTCTCTTTTTTTTTTCCTGTTTTTCCATCCATGACTTTTCATTATCATTCGAGTCTTTCTTACGTGTGACCGTGAACCTTTTTCCTGATCAGGAAGCAGCCACAAACACACATTGTGACTCTTGACGACGTCCATGTCAGCTGATCGTTTGTCCCCCTGGCTTTGACTTTGTGACATAACAGCACCTTAGCGCTGCAGTGTTTGTCCGCAGACTTTAGATTCCCAGGTGTGACACAATGACTCATATGTGGCTGCAGGTGCAGTGCATCAGCCCCTCCCCCCGCTATCAGATCTAATTACCCTCATTTTCATCTCCTCACACAGCCGTGCACACGCATGGCAGAGGCTAATTAACACATGTACAAGGTAAACAGACATTCAGCCCCCTGCCCTCCCTGTATGAGCAGCGATGCCGACATTTATTAAGCTCGATTATGACCCATTTGGTTTTTTAATGGGTTGTAATAAAGTGTGTGGGTGTGGAGGGAGGGAGGGCCTGGGGGAGGGGAATCAGCTGTAACATAGGTGGTGGGTCCACGACTGTAACTCCTACAGCTCAGGTCTGAAGGATTTCAGAGGAGCCGTCAGTGTTCACTCTCATTAAAAAGGCATTAACATATAAGCTTTTATCATGTTAAGTCATGCATAATGCAGATTGGAGGAGAAAAGGAAGTGAGCGCTTTAGATTAATGGGAGTTTGATAGATTCATTTAAGGCAATTATTGCTTAAGAGTATATGAATGTATCGGACCGATATCAGAATCGTGTCCAATGTTTCTGTGACGAATCACAGCCCAGGATGTTAGGAAGTGGATGAGTCAAGTGGCAGCTTACGGGACCTTATCTGGCTTAAGCATCATCTTTTTCAGAAGTCGCCACGTGCAGATAACGAAGAAAAGCATCATTAAGAACGGTGGCGTCGTACGTTAAATAAAAAAGGACAGAGGATTCCTGCTTGGGCTGCACATCAGCCGTGAGTCAGATGATCTGATCAAATAATTTTGATAGATTAAAAGGGGGAATCAATATGAGTGAAAACTGTTTTAATAGTTTAAAGTTTTATGTGGCTCTACAGGTTTGATAAGAGAGTGTGTATTTAATATCCAATCTTTATGACGACTGAGGGACGCTCGTTTCCCTCTTTTATTATTTGATAAATTGTGTTTTAACTTGAGGCAACATTGTTTTTTCTTTACTGTATAATTTTAATGTAGTTTTTGGAGTGCATCAGTCTGACGCTGTGAAAGTTGATATACAAATTAAGTTTGATTGACTGTCGGGACGTCACAGGAAAAGAGATTGAACATCCAGCTGCAGCAGAAGAAGTGCAAGAGTTCAGCCTAAATAAAAAACAGTGGAAAAACCTTGATCAGTATGAATTAAACGAGGCTGTATGTGATCAAACACTGAGACAATGACGCCTCTGTACAGGACATGTTTTCACTCCCGAGCTCTGACTCGGACTCGTGTAGTGGAGACGGAGGTCCGGCTCCTGTGGTGAGTTCATCAGTCTCACAGGTGTAAATGAGCTGATTAAACCTCTGTTCACCTTCGCAGCGTCTCTTGGCATCTGAGCTCCAACAGGAAGTCTTTTATCCACACACACACACACACACACACACACACACACACACACTTTGTGTCCGTCAGTGTCCCTCCACACTGAGCTGTGACTCTCAGACTGCTGAACACACCTTCACCCGAGGTTAGTGTCAAACCATCCACAAGTCGTACACAGCGGAGACATCCTCTCTCCCGTCCGCTCAGACTACACTGGTAATGTGATCTCCCAGAGTGCAGTGGGTCTCCCCCCCGGGGGGTCTCCTACCGGTTGGAAGTGTCCAAAATATTTTCATCATGATCAGACGCAGCGGTTGTCGTCCTCCGTCTGGGCGTCTGAGCTCCATGTGCTCTCTCTGAGTGCCTGGAGGTGGAAGTAGCGCAGCATCTCTGTCAGACAGGTGGTGCTGGAAGCTCGGTGCATGACATTACTCGTGCTCTTCTCCCCGCCGTTTCCAAGACAGCGTGTTAACACGCTTCAAAGTCTTCGTGTCAGTCAATCCCGCCTCACGACTCAAAGCCACGTTGAATCTCTTTCGTGGAGCGGTGAATTGTGCTTCATCCGTTTTGCAGATTCCTATTCTCTCTGTTCTCTAAAAGGTCGGCTCTGTCAAGGTGATTTGCAATTGGTGTGTGCTGCAAAACCAAGTGTAAGAAGCTCCACTCCATCAAGAAGCGCATTTACGTGTGAATTTAATGTTTCACTGTGGATCCAATAGAAACTAAGGCCCAAAGCTCAGCTGTTATAGAAGCTGCGGCTCGTATCTACAGTCTGGTTCTTTTGGTCACTGGCAGGAGCTGATGAGTCGTCCAGTCTCCACCCGAAACACTGCAGATGATGCACAGATCCAGCTGCTGACGAGTTAACAGAAAATAGCTTACTTCAGGCTTAAGGGTTGAGACGGTCGTGACTGAAAGAGAAGAAGATCTCTCGTCCTTGCAAAGCAGTTAAGTGCAATTTGGTTGATTCATGCCATCAGCCTTAATTACTTTGTGCACTTAATGCTGACCTCTGCAACTGTCCCCAAGTCGTTGGCTTGGATTTTTTAAATGATGCAGGAACCAGAGCCACTTCTTGTTGATTAAGTGTGATATTCCTGGACAGAGTGCAAAACAAATTGCTCCGTTTTTTGGCAACGTCAAACTTCACAGGTAGTTCATCATCAATCGAGAGGTGGTCAGATGAAGTGGTGAGCCTGGCCAGGTTTGTCCAGATTTCTTTTTTTTCTCTTCATCTTTAAATTTCTGATACGTAACCAGTGATAATTCGAGCAGCACCAAACGTCTTCGTTCAGAGTGAATCCAGTTTGTGACACACGGTCTGAACACACGGACGGACTGACCGAACCATCCAGCCACTTAAACAAGTTCGAGAATCCGACACTCGTTTGAAGCTCGATCCTTCGTGGAGGATGCCAACTGTGTGTGAATCCACACTGACGAAAAGTGACTCATTGCCAACAGAAACTTTTTAAACGAGGATAAATATGATTAAATACAGTTCGACTCCAGCTTCCTATTTTCTGTCTTTGGCTCCGTCCAAGCGTCGACCTGTCAGTCACCTAACACTGTCTATTCAGATATGAATGAAACAGACTTTTACTTTTGGAAGCCTTGCCCAAATGCACCCTGGGAGTCAAGGCAAAAAAAAAAAACAGACACTTTCTAAGAGACTCGTTAATCTTTTGTCCTGATGAGTTCACTGGCAGAGTTTCATCCAGCCGTGGCCGCGCTCCAACCGTGAGTCAGACGGTATAAAAAGTTTTTTATTGTATAAAACAAACGAACTCAAACACCTCCAAACTTCAGCAGTGAGAGGTCTGGGGTGACCCTTATTGATTTCTGGCAGGTGTTACATTTGCACCCTGCTGATACTAATTTTCCTCCAGCCCACTGAGGAGCTCAGAGCTCCTGACTCATGGCAACACTTCTCCTCCAGTCGACGCCTCCACGCGTGATAGCTCCTCTTAATGAATTATGAGGATTGACTCTGGTAACCGCGCGCTGCTTCCAAATCCCTATTTAATTGAAACACGATACAGAGCTGAGGGGCACGAGGGGTGATAAATTAGAACATCCGCTCAGTAATCAAACCGCCATCTGTTGCTATGACGTCGGGACGATCGTGGAAGAGAGGAGGAGAGCGGAGGAGGAGGAGAACCCGTCCGTTCCGGTGTCCAATCACAGCCGGGCGGCAGGTGCGAGATCAAGCGTCCGCAGTCGACCGCTTCGCGTGGTTCGTTCAGAGGAGACGAAACATCCAGGCGTTTTATGAGGCAACGCAAATCCACTCTGAGGAAGGACAGGAAGAGCAGGTCGGCTCTGTGACACGGAAATATAACCAGAGAGGGAGAAGAGGAGAAGATGGAAGGAAAGGAAATAAGAGACACAAGAAAGGAAAGGAGAGGGGAGAAAGGAAAGGAGAGGAGAGGGAGAGACAAAAAAGGAAACGAGAAGAGAGAAAGGAAAGGAAACGAGAAGAGAGAAAGGAAAGGAAACGAGAAGAGAGAAAGGAAAGGAAACGAGAAGAGAGAAAGGAAAGGAAACAATAAAGGGAAGATGAAGAAAAAGAAAAATCTTAAGGGAAAGAAAGATTAGGGGGAGAAAGAGTGGAAAGGAAAGGAGAAGAAAGGAAGGAGTAGGGAAAGGAGAATAGAGGAGAGCCAAGAAATTAATTAGCAGGTAAGAACAGGAAAGGAAAGAAAGAGAGACAGGAGAGGAGAGCGGAGCAGCTCAGCCTATCAGCAGGCAGCGTCTCCTCAGCTTGTCCTGCGGCTGCTGCCGGTGCCGCTGGGTAATGACCAGGCGGCGAGCCCGGTTTGAGCCATACGTAAGTCTGGTGGCGAGTGAGACGGCGCCAACAACAGCCTCCTGTGACTGCATCAGGCAGAATACATCAACAGCAGACATATGGGGGGGGGGGTGATGATGTGATGACGAGCAGATTAAGGTCAGAGCTGAATCATGGGAACGGGGCAGATGCTCTCTTCTCCGGTGGATTGCAATCAGAGTCCTTTCACTCATCTGTCAACGCCGTGTCGCCCAGAAGACGTCCATAACCACGACGTGATGAAAACTCAGAGCAGGACACACCAGCTCCTCCTCCTCTTCCTCTTCCACGTCCTCTTCCACCTCCTCCTCCACCTCCACCTCTTCCTCCTCCACCTCCTCCTCTACCTCCTCCTCCTCTTCCTCCACCTCCTCCTCCTCTTTCTCTTCCTCCTCCTCCTCCTCCACCTCTTCCTCATCCACCTCCTCCTCTACCTCCTCCTCCTCCTCCTCTTCCTCCACCTCCTCCTCCTCTTTCTCTTCCTCCTCCTCCACCTCCACCTCTTCCTCATCCACCTCCTCCTCTACCTCCTCCTCCTCCTCCTCCTCCACCTCCTCCTCCTCTTTCTCTTCCTCCTCCTCCTCCTCTTCCTCCTCCTCTTCCTCCACCTCTTCCTCCACCTCCTCCGTGTTTACAGTGATGGCTCGGTCTGTTCTGACTCAGAGAAATTATATTTACATACAACTCATTTTCAACAGGGATTAACGTTTTCTACTGACGTGCAGTTGCTGCTTCACAGAACCGACCTGTTCCAACCGACACCTCCTCCTGTTGCACTCGTTCTCCCCGTGTCTTCACAACGTTCAAACAAACTGATCAGGAGCACAGGAACCCACCGATGTTTCAGTGTGGGACGTGTGCGGACTGTTAATTAACGTGTTCGACAAGTTGCAAAAATGTGGCTGGAGGCAGCGGCGTAGCAAGAAATTGTATTTTCGGCCACTATAAAAGTTAGTCATCTTTTCTTTTTTCTTTTATAAAAACTTCAATCTTAATTTAAAGCTCTCTGCTAATGCAATAACAGCAAAGCACCGCCCTGTAAAACACGCTCAACCAACACACACACACACACACACACACACACACACAACAGTGTAGACAAAAACCCAGCGTCGATTATATCCTGCAGAGACTAAAAGTATTTTTACCTGCAGAACCAGCAGTAAGAAGCCGGTCGTGCACCGTGTGGACTGCAGCATTATTAAACAGGTCTTGGATCAGTTTAGGGATGTGAACCGTGATCCTGACCTTTGTTCGCATGAATGCAGCGCTTCAGTCGCCGTTAGAGGAAAACTTTGAGTTATTATAACTTGGGTTTTAGTTTTGTTTTTTATCAGTCAGTCAGTAATAATAACATGCACTGAGCATTTTACCACACTGTACTAACAACTATAATTAAAGTGACGTTAATTGGAGGGGAAGTCGCTGATGCTGCTGAAAGAAGTTCAAATGGTCGACGAACACGAGCAGTCAGACCATCATCATCATTATTATTATTATTATTATCATTATTATTAGGAAGAGAAAATGAATAAAGTTGTTACTGAAACTGATGGTTATAAACACCAGAGTACATTTTCTCCTTTTAAAACTCTCACATGACATTCTCCTCACAGAGAGGTAGCAGGAGCTCTGATTGGCTGGAGTCTGGCCAATCAGAGCTCCTGCTGCCTCTCCGTTTGTGTACGTTGTTAAATTAAAGAGAGCTGTTGTCACACAACACCAAGTGTGAAAGTTAAACGGGGGAACATTAACCGTGAGATGCAGCAGAACAGAAACAACAACATAAACAGACAAACATTTAAATTTAAATTTGCTGTTCCAGTTCAAAGTGTTATTATCGTTTCTCTATTTAAACACAGACTGAGGGAAAAGAACATAATTATTAACTGGTAAAATGATGATTTTCTTTTTCTAGTCAAATATTAAATAGATAATTTAAATGCAAATTAGAAATATATATGTAATTACTTTTTTTCTTTAATGTAATTTTTTTTTATTTGATAACAGCTGAGCATCAATCAGAGATAAGGAAGCGGTTCCTCTGTCATCATGGATCAGGTGTGACACCAAACACAATGTTGTCAGAGACGCTAATCTCGACACACACACACACACACACACACACACACACACACACACACACACCAGAGGCACTGGGTAGAATCAACACGGTTAAGTCAGTATTGACACCATTAACACGACCAGCCACTCGAGGAGATGAAATGAGTCCAGTCAGGCATGAGGGGGCTGCGGTCGACCTCTGAAGAGCTGAGACGCACAATCTGCTGCACTTCAACTGGAAAAAGAGATTTAATCACACACGTGCACGCACACACACACACACACACACACACACACACACACACACACACACACACACGCACACAGACACACACCCTCCAATGCCTCATGCTGGTCTTGTACTTTCATGATCACCACACAAGGGTTCCCTCAGGACTAGACTGAACACACACACACACACACTTTTGCCACTTGTGGTCGTCAAGAGCATCCTGATTACTCTCCGATAATCAATACCTGTTATAGGCTACTGTACTGATGCTGAATGACATCACATTCACACACACTGCTTCACAAACTCCTGTGTTCTAATTAAATTAAGTAAAATGCGGTCCTCTGTTAGCCGCTCATGCTAGCACCTCAGGATCCCCCCACCTGTGTTTGGTCTAACGAGACTGTCCATTAGCCGCATCGACACTCTGCTGTAAATGCCAGCTTTGACATCTGGATGCCAGGCGGGGTGACGCCGCCCGCGCCGTGTAAGGTGCTGACCTCTGAGGTGGCGTTGTAAATGTCAGGCTGCTCATCTCACCGGGAATCTCTCGCACACTCACAGATGGCGGATGCAGGAAGCTTGTAGGGACATACACAAGGCTGGACACACAGTAATGTGTTGCATGATAATGTTTACATTAGCACACGACAAAGAAAGCAGCAGCACAGTGGAAATCTGAAGGATCTTTAGCCGTGTTAGCTTTTTAGCTCAGAGCGTGGCTCTGCCAGGCGAGGAACGTCTTGGTCTCGCGGCAGCGTTGCGTGAGCTAGAGATTTGGCATCTCGCCTCATTTTCACGTGTGACGCGTCTCCAAGTAAAAACAAACGATGTCACATTGACATCATAGAAGTAACATTTCCCCACAGTTTCTGTCTTAGCAGCTCCGTGTGGAGACAGACACGTTTTAGTAACATTTTCTGTCTAAAGTAAATCAGAAATTAATTTATAATGAAGAGAAATCAAACATTCAAGTAACCTGTCATGTAATACGTCACTGATTTCCATGAATTTCAGTAAAAAAAGTGTGATGATTTGTGCTCCGGAGTGAAATCTGATCTTTAGTCCTGAATGTCTGTGGGATGACGCTGTCGGCACCTTCAAAAATAAATACAACTATATGTAGACAAATGACTCATGTGATTGTTTCCTCATCTGTCAATGCTCGGGTTTCAGTTCAGTTAGCTTCAAGTCCTAAAACCTCTTTGTCAGGGACGGATCGTTAGGAGGTGGCAGGAGATCTGTGAGCTCCGACAACCTGTGCTCCTGATAGACAAGAGTCAAAACTCATTTTTTCTTTGTCAGCTAAACATAGACATCGTTTTTTTTTTTTTCAAAGCATCTGAAAAAACAAGCAATGCTGTTTTTTCCCATGAGCGCCGTCTCCTTTTCCTTTCAATTACACCAGAAACCGTTTAGTTCAGCCAATGGGAAAACTTGAAGCATTGGATATAAACTGCATCAGTCATGGATAAAGATCTAAAAAAGAAAAACACAAAAACAAAATGTATTTATATGTTAATGGTTTGAGTTATTCCTTTAAGAGGTTCCATGTGTAAGAATGAACAAGGGAAATGTAAATGTGTCTTGTATTGTGAAGATACATTCATATGCAAAACCTCAACAGAATTCATCCAGGGCTTCGCAAACACTGAGAAAAAAAGAAGCAAAAAGAAAAGAAAAGAAAGGAGACAAAAAAAAAAAAAAAGTGAACCTGCAGCACTCTGAAAATGTCAAACAAAATGGGACAAAATGGGGGTCTCTTCAAAATGCCAGCTGAAGCAGGAGGAGCAGCGCGGAGGTGAACGCCATGTTTTAAACTCCGTCAAAACTTCTGTTTTTATTTCCTTTATTTATATATATTTATATATATATATATATATATATTTTTTTTTTTAGGTGAGACTTCATTGTGAGGGAGAACACAACGGCCATAACTCAAGCTAATAGCCGCCTGTTGCCATGACAACAGGGGCCCTGGCATCTTCTAAAATAAGACAGAGGCAGGAAAAGATTAGAGGAAGCTGGTGCTGCGTGGGGCAACCCCCCGTCACACAGACAGAGTGGGGGGGGTTGGGGGGGCTGGCATCGCACACAGCAGCGTCAGCAGATGGAGAGAAGAGGCAGAGCTCTGATACGAGCGAGGAGAGCGGGAAAAAAAAAAAAAAATTTCAGCCGAGCATCTGCTGCCTTCATCTCCTCCGCTCAATTACAAACACAACAAGCTGATTGGTGATAATCTGGTGGAAATGAGAGCGGGAAACTAACAATACACCAGTGTTTGTGTAACGACTCTGAAGCTTCACTCATATAAATGATGCAACAGTCGATTCGACGGCAAAAGAGAGAAAGTTGGATCCAGAAAAATGAAAGCAGTGGCCACTAATTCAAACTCTCAGGTCGGTGCGATGTCATTCTGCCACTGGGGCGGATGTGGCTCAGTAGGTCGGCGGACGGTCGGCGGTTTGATCCCCGGCTCCTCCAGTCAAAGTGTCCCTGAACAAAAAACCTCGGCGTGATCTTTGATTCGGAGCTAAATTTTAAATCTCATTCATTAAATATGGTTTTTAGTCATTAGTCACTTTATTTTATTGTAATTATGTTCTGAATTGTATTTTATTGTATTTTATTTATTTTTTATTATTCATTTTCCTACGTTTTTTGTTTGCTAATGTTATTACAGCTTTTTAAATCCATCGTATTGTATCTCATCAGTTTTCTCACTTGATTTGTCCTTTTTCTTTTTAGCTCATCAGTGTGTGAAGCTCTTTGAACTGCACTAACTTGTATGAAAAGTGCTGTACAAATAAAGTTTGATCGATTGATTGATTGAACACCAGCCCCACTGAACCCCAAACTGCCTCTAGGACTTGAAAGGTAATATATAAAGTGAAGTATGAACACTCCAGTCGTTTCTGCTCCGTCCCAATAATTTCACCAGCTGTGTTTTGTTCTTGCCCCAATACCAAGTGCACAAAATATATATTGTGTATAAAAGTAAAAAGGCTCAATCGTCCAAATACAGAACTTTTTACCAGGAAAAAGATTAAACATTTGATTTGCAGAGGGACGGCAGCTTTTATGTTTAAGGAGTTTTTCAGTGCAGTGTCTCGGCTGTCTGCAGTAACCCAGTTTCAGCCGGCTCGTCTTTATTTAGACATTTATATTCTTCTTTCATTTAAAGTTGTTTCTTTCATGTGTATGAATCAAATCAAACTCTCTAATGTGTCAGTTTAATGTCAGTTAAAACTAACCATTTAGTTAACCCTCTGACTCATGTTACTCCCTGTAACTTCAATATAATTTAACAAGCAGTCAAACTTGCAACCAATCAGCTACGAGCTCGCTTCTCTGACCGTTAAGTACCACTGATTTCTTTCAAACTGACTTTAAAGTTGTCGTGACATATCACTGATGAGATGTTACTGCTCTTGACAATTGAACCCCCGTCTCCACTCACAGTAACATCAGTGTTAACGACCAATTATCTGCCAGAGTGAACAGCAGAGAGACGAGGACCAACAGTCCCCCACACACTCTGCTCATTAGGATGAAAGGACGGCTAACAGCAGAAAGCTAAAGCTGCACTGACAATAAATGGTCTGGTTACATGTTCTCACACACACACACACACACACACACACAGATATGTAATTGTCATGTACTTAAGGTGTGGACAGAAGCAGTGGTCTGATGCACAGACTTTCTTTTCACAAAATTAGCTGCTGCTGATCAAAGCAGGTCCAATCTACTTGAAACCTTCACAATGACACAAACACACACACACACACACACACACACACACACACACACACACACACCCTTTGTGTATACTTTCCTGCTCATAAGGCTGTTGTGATGAGCCTGTCTTGTCAAAAATATCTTCAGATAACAGTCTCTAAAACACTGCTAATTATACACAGCAATGTACTGAGGCTAAAGTGTGTGTGTGTGTGTGTGTGTGTGTGTGTGTGTGTGTGTGTATGTGTGTTTGTGTGTGTGTGTGTGTCATTGTGAATATGAGAGAATATAAAAAGGCAGAAAAGTGTAATAAATGCTGTAAAATCAGTATTTAGAGACTCATTTTACATCATATAAAAGAGCAAAATGAAGCTTCCATCACTTGGATCAGACGATTCCTTCACTTTGTCACACAGGATTTTTCAGAAAATGACTTTGTAAGGTTTCATAGTGAGGAGTGTTAGGAGGTGTTAACTGCCACCACAGTCGCTCCATCCCTCTGAAAACTGCTGAGCCGTTTCCTGCCGTTGTTAGGTTTGTTTAAAGCTGCACAAATCTTTATTCTAATATCAACAATGGATCAAATTATTGTGTAAGGTGTGGTCCACCCACAGAGCGTCATCACAGACTCTGATGATGATGATAATAATATTGTTGCGTTCACTGCATTTGAGAAAATCTGTTTTTCTTAATTTGGTTTAACTGACCCTTTAATATCTTCCAGATTTAAATTTATTCCACACTCTTCCAGCATGAAATACACAGACTGTTGCTCGTGAGTCACACAGGAAGCAGGAACTGTACAGGTGACTCATCCGGCCTGATCCAGCTGCATCCAGCTGTTTGCTCAAGGTGCAGCTGGACAGCGGAGTGCGTGGTGACAGTAATAACTGTGCCAGTTCAAACACCTGCTCTGTGTTTTCAACGTGTGGGTGAACCAATGACAGCACGCCCTCAATTCTACCTGCAATGCATTTTGGTCCATTTCCTGCTCTTATGGGGAGGAAAATGAATGTGGCGGCTCTAGACAAAGCGGTTCTGTGATTCTGAAGGACGGAAACATCTGGACGAGAGGTCGTACTGAATGTTCTTATTTACGCATCAAACAACTACCTGAAGCCACACGACCGTCTTACCACCAGTTATTGTTTTTATACTTTTAAATGCTACTGCATCTTTATTTTTCTAAAACACAAAAAATCAACAACAAACAAACACAAAACAAAACAAAAAGAGCCTGATGTGAATCTTCTTCCTCTGAGACATACACTGACATGTTCCTTCATCACCATGAACACACACACCGTCCTGCTACCACAAACACTCACTACAGCACCAAATGTGGATTCATCCGCCACTGAAAATAGTCCCCAACAAATGCTCTATTTCCTTCTGTTCAAGAGACATTTGTTAGAAACTAGAGTGAGCAGCTGTTTTAAGAAATTACTTTTTTTTTTAAACCCACAGGCAGGGTTTTCTTAGTCTTTTCATAAGGTTTGTTTACAGTAATAAAAAATAAAATATTTCCAAATGAATACTTTCACTTTAAGGACCTAAATGAAAATGAGATGATCTCATTTCACAGGCTTTATAGGAAATAACAGCAGCTACAGAAACATCAGAATTTTCACTTTTTCTAGAGGGTTAAAAAAATACTGTTTGTGTAAGAACATTAACGTATTGATAATTAAGTTGTCTTACCTTCATAAGAACAGACTCGCTGAGCTTTTCTCTGTTGACAATCTTTATGGCGACTTTCTGACACGTGACACAGTGGACGCCCAGCTTCACGAGACCTGAAACACAAACGTTATTAATTAAATCCACTAGAAGTTGTTTCTTCGAACGGAACAAACAAAAAAAAATCTCAATTTCACAGAGGAGATCATAAGAAGGGGGAGGAATGAAAAGAAGAATCCATGCATCTGGATTAATGACGTTATGCTCAAGGCTACCCATCATCCTCTGGGGCACCAGTCACTGCTGGAATCTGCTGCCTTCAAATGACTCCACACACTCCACTGAGCCCGATGATTGTAGATAAACCGACTCCAGGCTTTCAAAGGTAAAATGGACGAGAGAAACGAGGCTGCGGATGTACTGACTGAGCATGAAGGTCCACTCTTCACCTTGGAAACAGTGGATGTGACGAAATGTGATCTCAACTCATCTTTCAACTGCAGCTCATTTCATCAGCAAATACAGCTCAGGTGATCATGTGACCACACAAGATACAGGACGTCATCTTTTCTAGTTCCATAAAAAGGTGGTTTAGACATTAATGATTCTGTGGAGAAATATTTTGAAGGGATAAATCAACAGGGAAGAGTTGCCAAGAGTAAGAAGAGAAGGTCAATACCACTCTCAGCTACAGCCAGGAGACTGTTAGCTTAGCTTAGCTTAGCATTAAAACTGCGAGCAAGAAGAACAGGTTAGCCAGGCTCTGTCCAAATATTTTTAAAAAGACTTTCCTAAAAGAAAAATGTATATGGTTTGTTTAATCTATGAATAAACATAAATGTAAAAAAGAGTTAAGTGGTGTAATTATTTTTTGACTAGGACGACGACTTCCTGGCAGTCACCGGCCAGGCCAAGAAATATTTACAGCATCACTCCCTGCGGTATCCGTCTTCTGATCTACAGTAACACCACTGAAATGTCTTTAAAGCTCCATGTTTCTTCTTCTTCTGTGTTTTATTTGAAGTACTGATCCATAAGAAGATATAAAAACCATCTCAGTGTAGTTTTACATCTCCTCTCTCAGGCTTCTCTCTGGAGCTCTAGTAACAACAGGTCGGTGAGCCAATCAGAAGAGAGGAGGCTCTGAGCCTCTCTTCTGATTGGCTGAGTGATCCAATAGAAATATAGCAGATTTCAGGTAAAAACACTCAGAGAAACCAAATCCTGCAAGGTTTGGATGGTGGGTCCAGGTGGGCGGGGCTTGGTGACTGCTTTGTTGTGACATCACAAAGTTCCAGAAGTCCTGACGGCTGGTTTTAAGGCTCAGTTTCTGAATACAGGCTGTGTGCATTTCTCTGTGGACTGAGGCTTTGATACTTTCACAGTATTAATATAGAAGCTAGAGCTGATCTATAATCACACTACACATGGACACAGACCTTTACACTGGAGGAGCTTTAATGAAAAGACAAGACTACAGAGTCTGTTACCTCTTCATATCTCCCATCTGACGCAACATATTTGAAGTTGAAATTTCTACATTTAATTTCAATGAAATCACAATTTAATTTTTGACCAAAGTAAAGATCAGTAGGTCATTTCAATACTTGGACTGAGTTTAAGTTTTCTATAAAATGACCTGGAGTCCAGATACGAAAAAAAAACCTTTGTTGATATCTTCATATCACGCTTCCATGATGCATGTCGAGGCACAACATGTAATATAATATATAAACACTAAAATAAAACAAACCTCAATGAAAACACTATGATAAAAGACGTCTCCCTACGGATCTGATCATGTTAAAGGAAGCTGAATAACATATGTTGCTCATAACTCTCAGTGGCAGCTCCCAGCTGTATGTTGTTTGCAAGTTTGCAGAACATAAAACAGGCAGAAAACAATAAAATTGATTTGCATCCTGCAACTCCCAAGTCCCTTTTTCATCGTGTACGTCTGAAAGTTCACCTGACGGGACTCTTGCTCTGTAACAGAAATGTCAGAGCGCGACAGCTTCGTCTTATTACAGCCACAATGGCTCCATCCATCTCTATCAAAGCTGCGACACCAGGGACCAGAGTTTACTTTGTACTGAAGGTCTGCAGACGGCGCTGGAAATGCCACTGCGCATATGCACCTCTTCATTACCTCACGCTGCATATATATTTCACAGGAGATGAGTGTCACACTATTTGAAGGGTGATTTCCCTGCGGTGATTTCCCTCACTGAGAAACAGGCAGAGCCGTGAGCAGCGGGGGTGTTTGGGGCCAATATGAGAGTCTGGGGGCTCTTTTATGTCTCCAGTTAGAACCGAAATGGCTTCATGGGCGACATTCACCGGGTCTCATTGATCCTGTTGTCAGAGCGGCTCCAGCGCGGCTACGACAGCTTACCACAACGCAGGGTCGACGAAAGGCCCCGGGAAGGCTGTTCACACATTCACCCGTACATGTTATGAGTGGTAATGAAGGGAGGGACGGATGGAGAACGGTCGGAGTCAGGAGGAAATAACAAAATGAAGCAGAGTCACAGGAATAAAGATGGTTTTTAAGGCTTAGTTGTTGCTCATCTTCTCTAAAAGATCATTTCAGTTTCTACTCTGAGCCAGAACATGCAGCAGCTAAAGAGACAGATATAACCAGAGCTCAAAGGGGAAAGGAACAATAAATGGACATTTATATGGCGCCTTTCTAGTCTATCGACCACTCGTAGCGCTTTACAATGTACGTCTCATTCACACACTGATGGCGCAGCATCAGGAGCAGTTGGGGATCGAACCAGGAGCCGTCCGATCCGACACGACTGTGAGTGATTGCGAATGTCGCTCCGTGTGTCTGCTGGATTTTCAGATTTCTGTGGAGCTTTTCTGCCAAATGGCCAAAAGATTTATCAGAGCAGCTTGAATTTTTAGACATGGTTCAATGCCTTTTATTGCTTTTTTATTAAACCAGAGTTAAATCATTTCATCTAGGCAAAGGTTTCCAGTCAAAGGTTATTTCTATTATTTCTTTTGCACTTTGACCTCAGAGAGAAACAACGTTCCTTTATCCTGGTCTGTAGACGAGTAACAATAAAACTGACTGTGTTTAAAAGACGTTTTCTTCTTCTAATATTTTCTAGTTTTACACAATAAATTAATTCAATTTCGTATTCTCCACCAAAAGTAAGGACCTTATTATAACACCATAATGTAGGGTAGTAGCTCCCCAACTGGGGATACCTGTCTGATGTCAGGTGTGTAGTTTATCTCATAAATCCTTTGCTGTACGTATGAGCACAGACAAGTTTGTGAAAATAAATATTAAGTAGGTAAAGAATCGACTGATCCAGATGTTCCGGGTTGAATTAATTAAAATTAAATTGAAAGAAGAAAATTCTCCAAAAAGTGACTGAAGGAGCGTCAGGGTTTAATCAGCTTGGTTAAACATCTGTCGACCGGAGGAGGTTCTGTATTTATTCCAGACTTATGTGGACCAGGTGTTTCACTGCCACTGAACAAAGACATAAAAGCTACCTGCAACACAAGAGCGGCGGTTTGACCGACAGGTGAACTCTGAGCAGCAGTGAGCACAGGTGGATAAAAACTCTACAACAAACTCTTTCAGCAGGTGAATCAAACTACAGCGCGACTGAACCACTGAGCTCCATTGATTTCTCCGCCCTCAGTCAGTTTGTTCGTCTGTGCTGAACCAGATCGATCGATGCTCTCCAGGACTTCTGAACCCGACAGACCGGCAGCAGGGACTCGGCCTCTGGTCCTGCTAAAACCTCCCATGATGCCTCACTCTGCGCCTTTGGGCTGAGAAAGAGAATTACTCTCAAAATCCCAATTAAGCTTCTTAAATGATTAATTCTACATTCAGCACCGAACACAAAAAAGTCATGAGATAGGAGGCCAAAAAGTCAAAGACTGCACACAACAGCTTTACAACGCAAGTCGACTTCAAATCCCAGAGTGCACTGCTGTAAGAAACAGCCAATCAGAGAGCAGCAAATTCTTTCCTCTGCTAAAACACTGGGTGTGGGGATAAATCAAACAGCTCTGGTGCAATGTTTGTTTTCCAGATATTCCCATACTTTGATTTCATGCAGTCATCTACCAACGAGGCTCATGGGTATTGTAGTATTTAGTGGCTTTTATACATACCACACTCTAATTAAGATTTCTTACAAATGAGATTGAAATATTTTTATACAATAAGCTCCAGGAAGCTCCACGTGTGAGTGACAGTAACATCATTGTTAAAGAAAGTAAAAACAAAAGCCTGAAAGAGATTTTTTTGTTCCCGCCTTATTCGAGTCCTGTGGACGTTAGGCAGCAGCTTTTGTTCTGTTGTAGTCTCGACTAATTGGAACCAACACACCAGCTGATAATTATGTCGAAGAACTGACCACAGGCGCAACAGCTCCCCAAGGAGTCTGAATGAATTAGCATAGCCAACTGCAAGGCACTAATAAGATAGCATTAACGGCTAAATAAGCACAGTGAACGAATGTAGATGCTCGCTTTCAAATTAGCAGTGAAGCGGCCGAGATCTAACTTTAATGAACTTTTGTAATTTTGCACTAAACAGGCAGAACTGTGTTCAACGCATCAGCTCGTCCATCTCCAGGGTTCAGCCTGAAAACGTCTGTTTTCTGGCTGTGTCCAGTAACAGTTAAATAAAGTAAAATAGTGAAATAGTTACTTAATAGTTAAAGATTCTGGTTCTACAACCTTCCCGAGATCCGTCCCTACAACACACTTGAATATAATGATAATAGAGTTTTCAGCCTTTATAATGAAGCTGAAAACTAAAATGTTCTGCTCTTGTTTCCACTGTTCTCCACCTGCTTTCAGAAGAAACTTCAGGGGATAAATGTGGCCTCTGCACAGGAGCAACTTCCCTGCAAGGATCAATAATCAATAAGGTCTTTCTGATTCTGATGTGACACTAAATGCAGGACAGCTACAACAAACACTACAGATGTGGACGGTGTCCTGCAGAAATAAGGATAAAACACTTTAAAAGGGTGAAATAAGATTGTAGAAAAATACACAAACACATATATCATATGTTCACATAAAGCTGAGAGCTCATCAGTAACTTTATCAGCAGCACTTTCTCCGTTGTTCCCGCCGTCGCCTTTTTAATGACGAATATTCCAAACGTCCCGGTTTGTAAAAGACAAGAAAGGACCTGGTATCAAAGCCTCACACGGTTCTTTAAAGTTCAGGTTACGGGAAGCCCTTGGTTGCGGGTTGTTAAGCTCCTGAGGTGATAAAAGGCTTTTTGCTTCTTTATCACAGGGATAGCGAGTAGATAAACACATTCACACCTGTGGGCAGGTGAGACTCACTTTCAACCCAATCTGCGGATCTCGGGACTGTGGGAGGAAACACGCAGCGCAACATTCAACAGAAACAGGATTTAAAGGCAAGTAACCAAATCCTATTGGCTGTCAAAGGCTGATCCCTCTGCTGACGGGCCTGGGGGGGTTCACACAGAGGCCGAGCGACTCCCGGTGTCTGCTCCACGTTCACATTTACAGCAGGTGGACGAGGACGGTTCTTGTCCAGCAGGAGTGAAAACTGAACCTTGATATTTCAGATTCTGTTATTTCAGACAAAGGAGACAGCTGCTGTTTCATCGTTCTTTCCCGCAGCTTCTCAGGAATGACACGTCGGCTCTGTTTACTATCGACTGACGCTGAGGGGAACGGCAGGTCGAAAGTTTCCAGGAAACTAACTGAAAACTTTCTCCTGTAATGTGACAAGCGTCTGGAGAAAAACAAACAACAAAAATGTGTCAAAAAAGAAATTCCTGGAAACGCTGAATGTTAGTGGTTTGAGTTTTGTCCCAGAGCAGGAGAGCTGGTACAAACTCCACCAGAGAAAGAAAGAAAGCAAAACAACGGGGGAGGGAATACCCCACCAAATCCTCCGACTGCCCCACTTCATCCCACTATCAAAAAAATAACTGAAAGGATTTTATTTTTCCCAATAACAAGCCACATTCCAATAATCAAAGTTTATTTATATCTGATTGGTTGGTGTGGCCGTATAGAGAAGTTACTTCTCCATCATTTCACTTCGTCACTACTCTCTGGTTTAAGTTTTAGTTAATCATTTGATCTCTGAATCTGATACATCGAAATCTAATTCATAAATTAAATTTGGGTTTTGGAGATCATTTATTGTCAATCATTTGCATACACCTTCTGGATGTAGCGGTTAGCTAGTTAGCTGCATGTGTGTTATTGTTAGCTAATATGAGTTTTAAAATGCAACGAAAACTGAAAAAAATATAGTGAATTAAAGCAGATAGTTTATTTTTAATACCAATAGCTAATTAGATATAAAGGAAGTTGCCTCTTATGAGGGGGAGTGCAGGTGGTTTTAAAATTAAATATATTATAGGCTTATGTTTTATTAGATTTTATGGCTTTAGTTTTAGATTACAAACGGTGCATGTTATAGTGTTATAGCTGGAGTGACCAGTCAACATCTTTTCACCCCCCCCCCCCCCCCATCTAGACCTGGGCCTTGCGTACAGTACAGAAGCAGTTAACGGTAATCAATGCTGACAGGTCAGCTGTTGATTGGGTGACCTTCAGCAGTCACACACTTGACCCCCCCCCCGAATGTGACAAACACTGGCATCAGTGTCAGTTTTGCTTCAGTCATCACATTCTGAGTATTTCCCCAAATCAACATCAACTCTTTGTCCAGAATTTAAGTTCAAATAAATAACTCAACATTGAGCCGACTGCACTTCACCACTGTTCGCATGATGTTCTGTTATGAAGCGATTATTGTTGTTTACAAGCGTCCTGGAGTTTAACTCACGACCTCAGAGGACAAAAATATCCACATTAAAAATAAATAAATCATAATAATATTATATATTATTTATATTATTTTACACTCTCTCATCAGCCCGGATCATAACTACCACATATTTATTTATTTTCAGTATTTTGACCCTTTATATCACAGTTTACATAATGCCACTGTTTTTATGGGAAAAAAGATCATTTTTTTATAAATTATTTTCCATACACTAAATACTAAAAAGAAATATGTGTCTCTAAATTTAAAAAACAAAATATATTTATTATATATTAATATTATTTTCCACTTTCACACATCAGTGCTGACCATAACTACCAAATATTTATTTATTTTCAGTATTTTGACCCTTTGTTATATCCTTATTTAACAATTCTTAAAAAAAACACAAAAAATACAATTAATATAAATTATTTTCCATGAACTAAATACTAAGGGAAATTTATTTTTTCTGGATTATCAGTCTGGTGTTAATGATTAGCAACGACATTGATTTTGATGCATTATTAGAATTCTTAAATGAGAATGTGTGTTTATGTTGTTAATAAACAAATATGCATTGATGTATTGTTTTAACTGTTTTGTGACTATCAAATATCCACATCTGAATTGCAGTTTAAATCTCTTCATATAATAATTTACGGGCTCTGAGTCTCAGTTCTGCTCTCGTCTTCTGGCTCGGTGACTTGAACAGACTGGAGCTGGTTTTATGAACAGATCTTTTTTTGTAGCAGGTTTTATTTGTGGTGTGGAAAAAGAGACAATTTAATGGTTTATCTCGTGACATATTCTCTGGTGATCTTCTGGGAAGTCTTTTATATTTAGTATAGACTAAAAGGAGCAATAAGTACAAAGAAAGGTGATGCTAGAAGAAGATGGTGTTATTTTAAACAAAATAAAAATGTAAATCTAAAATGCAAACTGCTTTAAGAGCAACACGAGTCGAGGTAAAGCGTTATCAGCTCAGGAGGCGGGACACGCCGGCAGATATCGTCTTCTCTTCGTCGGTTCAGTGTTTTGGCACAGAGAGAAATCTTTCCCATCATGCAGTGCTCTGGGGTCTTGGACCTGCCGGCCACACTCAGCCACCCACACACTCCAAGTAAAGCTGTGGGGGGGGGGGGTCAAGAGACTGGTCCTCTGCACCACTCCAGGCAGAGATTTCTAACAGCAGCATGTTATAGAAAGTCTCTGTTCTGTTTTACCTCCAACCTCCACACGGCAGATAATAGGCATGTTGCAGCTGCCTTTGTGTGAGTGGCTTGAAGGTAAAGGGAAGGCGAGTTGGAAGGAGACAAAAAGACGAAAGGAGAAAGGGGGAGAGAGAGAGAGGAAACTTCCAGCTAATTGAACTATAAATAGAAACACAATCGAGCACTGTACTTGCTGAGGCTCCATATTGTTTCTTCTCACACCCCGGCGAGGAGAGGATGAACGACAACAATAACTACAGAGGTCAGTCAGCTGAGGAAATCAGAGCATGTAAATTATTCACTTCTTCCTGTTCTTCATTCACAGATAAGCGAGTCTCCGTGTGAACCGTTGGGAGGAAACAGGGTCAGCGTCTTGAAACGTCAACAACTCTCTGACATGAGAACAAGAAGAGACGCCGCTCAAATTACAAACCCTGCGATTACTGGATGATAGATGCAGTTCATAAGCTTCCAACATATTAGGTCTCACTTCTCACAAAGACCGGTCTCAGTGCTGGAGAACGATCCGGCTGAATCATCATCTTCATCATCATCATCATTCTGCTGTAGGGGGCAAAAGAAAAAACGCTCTGGCTTGTTGTTATTTCTTTTAACTTAATCACAATCGTCTTGGGCGGCGCCGAGTCCAGGAAGCAGCAATGGTCTTGCTGTAAAATAGTGTCGGGAGGAGGGACTTGTTTTGGTGGAACGCTTGCATATGTGGAGGTGAGTACCGTCATTAAAATGGCTACTTCCTGTAGAACGGTGGTTCCCAACCTGTGGGCTGGGTTAGGGTTAAGGTAAAGGATGTAATTGGAAATGAGTTGGAAAAGGTGCATGTCGAGTTTGCATGATCTAGCTTGGAGGTTGTTGTTGTTGTTTTCTGTAGCGAAGGGGAGACGGCAGAGTTTATACCTACAGCCTACGTCTGCAGAGTCAGACTAACGACATATAGTCAGCAGGAGATTCGTTGGATTTGAATGGATCCACTTCATGAAGCCCGACAGAGGAAAGTAAAAATAGATTTGAGAACAACTCAAATTCAAACTGATAGAAACTCCTGTGATGTTGGGGAATGTTCAGGAGATCATTAACTCGAAACTTTCAAATGGGATTTCGCGGCCGTATAAAAAAATACTTCTTGACTCGACGAAGGGCGACGGGCCAAAGAGTCAAAGCTTGAAGAACAACTCATCACCCGGCGGCCGACCTGTGGAGCTCAGCAGGACTCTGATGGAGTTTTCTGGCTGTCTGGGAACCGTCTGCAAGCTGTCCGACAAGACTGATGAACCCGCCGCCGCTCGCATTTCAATCAGACCTGGCAGACACCAGAACTGAGCTCTGGCCTATTTACATCTCATCACAGAGACGGGGGGAAAAATCCTTTTCATTCACACCATCAACCCAAACAGAAAGACACTCAAAACTAATGTTGACACACCAGAGTCAATACATATTCATTTTCCGGCCTCATAGCAAGAAGAAAGATATCGATTAATCCTCACATCAGCCCTGTAATTGCCCACCTCTCTATCAGTCATTTGATGCCATCCTCCTTTGTTCCAACCAATCATCTGAGTCAAGAACCCCCCCGCTGCTCAGTAGCATTGATTAACTGCTGCTTCTGGTTTGCCAATGAGGCGGAGAGGCGCGCAGCCGTCCCGGCGGCGAGGCCCGGCTGACGTGTTCACTGTCACGGGCTGCCCACCGAGGCTAATCAGATCACGTAGACAGAAATGGGCCTGAACATTGATTTCATACCATGAATTAAGCATTGCACGCTGTTCAGCTGTCCCGCTCCTCGTTCCACACCAGTGAAGATGATTTACAGTTGTACATTACATACCAGGAGTAAAAAGAAAAAATATCAGCAAAATCAAAGAACAATAAATGAATGTTTGTATGAACATATTGTATATTTAAAAAATAAAATGATTTTCCATATCTGAGCTGACTAATTCTGACTCTGATAGAGGTTCTGATCTGATCTGAGGACCAATAGAAAAGCTCCCTTAACGCTACACTCAAAATTAATTAAAAGAACACCAGAATCAACTCCTCGTGGTCGTATCCCTCATCGTATCCCATCCCTGTTGATCCAGAGTCATATAACATATGAACCATTTGTGTGAAATTTTTGTCATGATTGCTGCGAAGTCTTGAGAAATGGCTAAAAAGTGTTTTGAGGTCACACTGACCTTTGACCTTTGGCCCACCAAAGTCTAATCAGTTCATCCTCGAGTCCAGGTGAACATTTGTGCCAAATTTGAAGTTCCCTCGAGGGTTTTCTGAGATATCGCGTTCACGAGCAGGACAACCCGAAAACAGCTCTGGCTGTCACCGGCACAGAGGCATGACAAAAGACCAGGATCGAAAGGACAGTTGGACATGAGGACACCTTAAACTTGAACCTGAATTCAGCGACTATGGCGTCGTGTTTTGTTTCCAACTGCAACGAAAAAGTTATTTTAAATTTGCTACAACTCAGATTCACAGCCGAAGTTCAGAAGTGAGACCTGGGCTGAAACACCTGAGCTGATGATGTGACTCGAACACAGACTCAGGTGCAGGGTCGGGTCTAAGACACTAAGTCATATTCAGGGATGTGCAAATAATGGGGGACATCGTTAGGGAGCTTCGTCTTCTACAATCCATCCACTCTGATCAGCTGATCTCAGTGGACACACCTGAAAATCATCATCATCATCATCAACAGACACAGATGACCTGAGAGGCTCTTACCTGTTTTCACATCAGCCAGTTGAGAGAGCGAAGCAGCCATCCAATCAGTGGAGAGCATGAGGAGAGAGGAGAGAGCAGAGAAAGAAGAGACCAGTGGTTAGCTCTCGGCACAGAAATCTACCAGGCAACAGATGACGGCGACACTCAGCTGCAGCGTCCAATCAGCTCTAGACTGTTTGTCTTTTAACTACTGTAAACTCTGAGCAGTTGGATTCGTTTCATTCTGCTCCACTGTACATCCAGTGAAACAGTGGATATCTGTGTCAAGGTTAGCCTCCCCTCCTCCAACATGTCCCTCCCCCCTCCTCACCCCCTTTTCCCTCTCTCCCCTGACAATATGAATCCCATTGAACATATTGAATATGATTTCCCTCCCTCCTTCCTTTCTCCAAATCCTGACAAAACCAGCTCCCCTTTCTCCATTAATGAGGTAATTAATAAACCCAGCTCCTCCTTTTTCTTTTTCCTTTCCTCTTCTCCCTACGTCAGCGAGGAGGAAGAGGGGGAGGAGGAGGAGGAGAAGAGGAAGGCCAAGAAAGCAGGTCAAGCCTCCAGAGAAGAGGGGGGGGGAGTAAAAGGCTTCGTGCAGCGTTCAAGTGGAATCAGGAATGAATGGACGCCATCACTGATGAACACAACATAAAACTGTAGCAGACGGATCAATATTTGTCTAAGTGTGTTTATATAGAAGTTTAATTTACATCATCTGCCGTCAATTTACGGCTGTTTACTCTGCATCATCAATGTGTAACCGCAGAGCTGAGAGCAACATCCCACACGTCCTACTTACTTTGAAACAACCACTACACAGTGCTGCAAGATCCTCTAGAGAAGGACCAGGATGAGGAAATACTGCAATAAAAGTCCTACATTAAATTCAAATATTTGACTTAATAAACTGTAGGATCCAATGTTGTTGGAGTTTGACCCAAACTACGGAGTAAAAGTCAGAATATTTGGCCATTCGTGCATCAATTTCTTTTTTTCTTTTTTTAAATCAGTCTCTTTCTCCCAACTTTATGGAAGTGCAGTAAATCACCAGAATAAAAGTCATCATGTACAAGCTGTATGCTCCACTCACTTTTCAAAGTAAAAGTACAGACTGTGGAACAGAAGGAAATCTGGTTTTGCGGATTTGTACATGTATGTTTTCACCAATGAGTTGGAAGAAATAAAGAGGAAGGGAATGAAGGTGAGAAGAAAAGGTGGATGGAAGAAGAAAAGATGAAGGTAGTAGGATGAAAGGATGAACAGTAATGGGGGAAAGAAAGAGGGCAGAAAAGGAGGGAAGGTCAAGAAGGAAAATTGTGGAAACACAACCTGTTCTCATGCTGATCAGGTGAACCTGCCCCTTTATTAGGTACACCAAGCTAAAAACTAATGAATTCCAATAAATAAACTGTTTTAGAAAAGTGTTTATTCAACTTTATGGCCCTTTTAAAGACTGCAGTTTGTGGTGCTAATGAAGTTTATTGTGTTATACAAGTAAAAAGGTTTCTAAGGTTTTATCCTCCACATTTACATCAATGATCTACGTGTACCCAATTCAAATCGACTCTGCAAGGCAACCAGTTACTCCAGCTGCCAGATAAATGAGGAGAAGTAAAGTATTTCCATCTGTAATGCAGTCGAGGACAATTAGAAACATTTTTTGGGGAAATCTGGATCAGTTTCATCTCTGTGTGTGCACGCAGATACATACAGGTCCAGGACATTAGCTTAGCTCAACAGCTGGAAGCAGGGGAAACTACTAGCCTAGCTCCATCAAAAGAAAGAGAGAGAGAGATGTTTGTCAAAATAAAATGCACTCACTAGCTAACCTACACCCACACACTCAACACAGCCCTCTGTGACAGGTATAATTCACTCCTATGTCACCAGGCAGCTGGATGCTAACAGCTACAACCAGCTAACAAGCTAGACAGCAAGTTGTTACCAACAACAACAACATGCTGCTCACCCACCAGCAACAGCTTCATGTTAGCAGGTAACACAGCAGCCACTCCTGCTTATATAACTAGCTTGCTAAGCTAATTAGCATGCTAACCATGTGCTAAGATAACTAGCATACTGAACCGAACAAACAGCATAGGCAGCTAGCATCATGAGTTCTGCACTCACCTGGGACTGGCTGCCTTGTCTGCCTTGTCTGCCATGTTCTGCACTTCCTGCTTTGGGCTCCGCCCTCCTACACCCACTACAGGTAACAGATGCAGACCAGCCTCCACCTCACTGAGCACACCTTTATGGTTTCCAACGACACTCCTCTGCCTCTGTGTACCAGAGCTTTTTCCTCTCTCTTTCGACTCCACAACATTCACAAGCTGCTCTGTTTCTGATCACAACATCTGGTCTCAGATCAGTGGTTTTCCCTGAATCTATTCTCACTTTCTCATCGGACAGTGGCCACAGTGGAGCTGCAGGTGAGCTGTTTCATGTTGTGTAGGACACAGACTGTCAAATTCTGATTTTAGAGCTATAATCAATATTTTTTTCCAACAATATTCAGATAACATTCAGGACTTTTAATTCCTCCTGTTGTTAACCAGCGATCTGTTTTGATTCTCCAGATCTTGCCATGGATGTGATCTTTCAGCGTGAATCAAACAGGTGTAAGTATCTAGTGAAAACACGTATAAGATGTGATCCTGTGGCAAAGTGGCACTATAACAGTTCCTGTCATTGGCCTATCACAGTGATAGGCCTTGATGAAACAGGTTTTTTAATGTTTGTAACATTTAAAAACATTATATATATATATATAAATATATCTATATATTTTTAAAATTACATCTTTTCACCAAAATTGTACTGTTTTGCAAATGATTTTCTGGCCCACAGGTTGGGAACCACTGGTGTAAAATTATAACATAAAAATACATGAAATAAGTCAAAGTTTAACCCTCCAGTATTTCACAAGGAAAGAAGCAAAGATTAAAAAATGCCCTAAAATAAATGTAGTTTTGTCTGTAGCAGATTTATTTTATATTTTCTTGTTTCAATTCCTACTGATGATCTTTCCAAACCTCAATCGCTGACGAGGCAGAAATATAAAGGCGTTTATTATGTAGTTGAAAAGAAGTCAATCGGCCATACATTCATTCTTCAGCTGACGGCCTATGTATCTGTCCCATTACCAATCCAGCGCCGTACGAGACTTTAGCGGTGATATCGAGCTCTGGAAAGTCTTCTCGACAGCTCAGGCCAGTTTAATGGCCGCGACTCTGCCGCGCTGCCAATGTGCCATCAAGAAGGAAATCTTGTCATGACAAGAGAACGGCAAAACTTCAGCTCTTCACTTTAATGAGTTCGGTTTTATGTAACTCACAGGATTGAGGGGGAAGCAGCAACTCACAGTAATTAACCCACAGGAGAGAGAGGGAGGGAGAGAGAGAGAGAGAGAGAGGGAGAGGGAGAGAGAGAAAGAGAGAGCAGGGGAAAGAACCAAATCTGAGTAGGATGAGAAGAGGAGGAAATAACTGGGAAAAGGGAGCTTCACGTCCTCGTTCAGCCACATGATGAAAGGAGAAGAAAGGAGAGGAGGAGGAGGAGGAGAGACACTTCTGACAATACAGAAAAGTGGTGTTGATGCCAAGAGGAAGAGCCAAACTCCCAAACCTATGACGCAACCCGCTCCAAACTTATTACAGTAAACCTACTTCTCTTTTGTGCCTTTACTTTGAGGATGAGTCGATTTACATCTTACACAGAGAGGAAAGTCTGTGAAGCACTTTCATCTGCTGCAGGATTCGAACCGGCAACCTTTCCAGTACAAGCCGTCGTTCTTTCTTTTATGGCTGCAGTCGCAATCAGGAGGGTGGCGACAACATCTGGCAGCTGAATCCAGATTCAGTTTCAGAGGAAGCATTCGATGCAGTTAATGGGTCTTTTTCCAAGTCTGTGAGAAAAGCTGCAGATTTCCATTGATTTAACCACTGAAACAAATGTAAAACAGCTGCTGCCCGGAAAGCAGAAAAACACATTTCAAAATGTAAAAATCTAAATAAAAAAAGATTCTGCTCCAAGGCAGTGGAGGTATAAAAAGCCCAAAACACAGAGAGGAAACTTCTGTTTCTCAGTTACACCAACGCTCTCGATCCCCAGTTGCATCCTGTAAAAACTTGTCCAAAACCCTGTTTGTCTCAGTCTCTCTCTCTAAGTCATGTAATATAATAATGATAACTTATATAAGAGTAAACAGAGATGGCAGCAGAATTTGAGCTACAGCAGCGTCTATAATTTGGCTGCTCTTGATTATTTTTATATTTGAGTTATAAATGTTTTTGTGAAAAATCAAAGTCTCATTTCACCGTCACCAGTTTGCATCGTTCTAATGTGACCTGAAAACATACCAACACACAGGTTTTAGTGTCTGTGCAGTTTAGTTTACATCACAAGCTCCTTTCCAAATGTAGATCAGCGTCACTTCACAGTTGCTGGTTCCTTACATTTTGAGTATAAATACAGAAAAGAATAATGTTCCTATTACTATTTTGAATCATAATTTAATGGAGAACAAAGAACGATATTTCACTGTGAGATGAACCAGAGTCACATTGACAGGAAAGACAGTTTCTTGTTTATCTTACAGTTTTCAAAGTTTCTAATACAGCTGCTTATCAGACTCATTAATGTTTAAAACTGGCTCTGTGATTTCACGAGGCAGCATCTCATCAGACTGATGAACCACCGTTATATCTGGCTGCCGTGTGGTGAAGTGAACAGTTTACTCCTGCGGCCTGACAAAAAGAGAAGGAGGAACCCGGAGAAGAAGCTGGCACAGCAGACTGATGAAATCCCAAACCAACAGGTCGGACGACGTGTGTCTTTCTCAGCGTGACGCCACTTTGAATTCAACACGACTGATGAGTTGGTGATTTTCAATTTAAATCTTTCCTACCTCCCTCGGTGGCGTTCGTTAGCTGATGCGTAGCTGGTTGTTTTTTTGCATACGTTTGATTCCTCATGTTCATTTCATTTTCTTCCACTTTAATAATTCTTTAATAAATCTATCCATCCTGGTGGGGCCCACTGGTAATTATTCCCAGCAGGGTCTCTTCCAACACTACAACCACACTGAGAGTCAGTTACATTTCAATTCGCACTGGTGCTAATCCAGTACTGTGATAACACTAACAACGAAATTCATTTCTGATTTGTTTTTGCCTGAGAGACTGACCATAAACGAGATGAAGGAGTACAACTTGAGAGATATTTATGAACCGTCCGGCACTTCCTGTCAACAACGAGACGGTGGGAAAAAGTATTTTACGACACTCACAAAGGAGAAATCATGATGACGTACTGTAGTTTAGAAAAGGTGCAGGCCGATATTCAATATTATTGAAAATCGTGATATTCCCCCTACAAATGCAATATTTTTCAAAATATCAAAAAAAGCATCAAGCATCAACCTCGAGGCTGAAACATGAAGCATCAACATGAAGAACCAGCAGCTGCAGTTCCTCTAACGACCACTAGAGTCTGGCTCCAACAGTGAGTCAGTCCCCATAGACTCCCATGTTAAAATGTCCAACTTTACAGCAGAAATAAACATGTTTACAGCCTGGTACAAAAACTGTTTTGGTCTCTAGAGCTAATTTCCTCCTTCATGACACCTGTTTATATAACTCACCTGTTTATATAACTCACCCGATTACACTTTATTAAGACTTACAGGTATGGAGAATTGAGGGCGTGGCCTCTTTGAGTGACAGGTGGGTGAGCGTATGCCACCTCTTTGCCCAGGTTACATCTGTCTTTATTTACAGTCCATGTATAAAATACAATAATATAATTATGGATTATTTAAAAAACCAACAAAATAATGACATTATTTAAAAAATCCCTCCTGTGATAATATTGTGTATCGTGATATTTGGACTGGACTGTATCGAGATACTTGAAATGCAGAAAATGACACCAAATTGTTCTGTAAATTTTGTGGATATAGAAAATTAATTTGCCTGATATACATGTAAAAATATGAAAACATATATTAAGTCCAATCAAAATCACACAGCAAGCTTTTCAGTCAGAAATCTGTCTGTAAGAAAGGGGAGAACATGAACTCTTCTCTTTCACTGCATTATCTTTGAAGCTGTGAGGAAAGGAGTTGGAGAGAGACGGTTGGTTGTTGCTGAGAGGTTTAAGAAAGGTGATAAAATGTTTTTTCCTCTCGGGACTAAAACTCGCAGCAAACGTGTCAAACAAGTGGCTTTTACTCAGCATGTATCTCCCAGTCTAAATACAGGCACACACATTTCTTTCTGTGATATTATGGACTGAAAAAAATGAAGTAGGTATAGATACAGTTTTCCTTCAAATGCCACAAACCACTAGAAACGCTGGAAAATACTCTTACACCCAAACACATCGCTCCTGTCATTTCAATTTCAAGTTAAATTGAGTTCTTGACCCTGCAAACATCGCCCTGGGATTTAGTATCAGATTTCTGTTTCTATTAGTGTCACAGAAGGAACAAAAAAAACAATAACCACATAACGGCAAAAAATATCACATCTGTATCACCACCAAAATTGAATCAGTTGTACTTTGACCCAAAGGCAATATGTCTGAAAAATATGAGAGAAATGCACAGAGAAAGTTTGTGAAAGAAGCTCCTCAGAGGGAGAACAGGTAACACAGGTAATACAGGGACAAAATGCCCCTTCAATCAGATCAGGGGGTAAAAAGAAAGTTGATTTCATTCACTGTACATCAGAAGTTATTAAACATAAATCCACACAGGTCACGTTGCCTCCGTTTTTTTGGAAATATTCAACCCTGCAGCAAAAACCTTCAAGTTCAGTGGCTCAAGTCGGAGCTTCATAATTAGTCTCTGACTGCTCTGTCACCTTCTCCAGAGACCCCTGTTTCCTCCTCAGCTCTGACAAGCCCCCCCCCCCCCCCCAACACACACACACACACACACACACACACACACACACAACACACACTTCCTGTGCAAATTAATTTCCAACATGACTCCAACCTGACTCGGCTCGCCTGTCAGACCACGGCTGTTAATGAGCCCTGATGTCTTTCTCACAAAAGCACAGCGATTACTAATATAGCTACGACACACCAGCAACCTCCACTCTCCACCTCCCTGAACAAAACACACACACACACACACACACACACACACACACACACACACACACACACACACACACACACACACACACACACTCCTGGCTCCAGAGGGTCCGTCATAGTGAGTGGGGGCTTCGCTTCAGGCCCAGCTGGAGGCTGCAGGAGACACGCTGCATCTCATCACTCCGTCCACGTACAACATGTAATACTGAGGAAATCACTTTTATCTTCACTTTCATCACTGTGTGTGCGTGTGTGTGTGTGTGTGTGTGTGTGTGTGTAGTCAAACATATTATCCTAGTTGTTGAAGATCTTCATGAGAACATCCTCTGAGCTTCACCGAGCAGCTTATACTATGAATAAAATGTCTGTCGTTGGTTACTGCTCAACGTTTTGTAAATGTTTTGATTTTCATAAAAATATAATCTGACTTTTAGTATTAACTCTGTTTCAACTCGTTTCCAAACTTGGAGGTCAGCTCAGAAAAAGTCTCCACTGATAGAAAATTAAGAGAAAAAGGAAAAGTCAGAGCTGCCTGTTATCCTCCAGATCACACCACAGTCCTATGAATTTTTTAAATTTTCAAACGCAGCTAAAATTGTTTGCACAGAGGTCGACTGACCAGGACGAGAGAGAGAGAGATAAAATAAAATCCTGCATTAAAACTCAAACCTCCGACTGTCCTGCGCCTGTGTTTTCATCTGTGGTTTATTGACTTTGACTGAAGGTGTAGAAAAATGTGTGTTTTTGTTTCCACTTCTCTGACAGATTTCTTCATTTTGGATCACAGGGGAACGTGATGTGAGGGACTGACACCAGAACCTCAACTTCAAACTGTAAATTGATCCAGATATACAGAAGAAGAAATTACAACTTCCTGAAGCGGCAGCAGCACATTCCTCCTCCCAGTATGTGGACGTGCTTGACTCGATGAGCAGACTCGTGTCAGCATCTCCACAAGCAGCTCTGTGGCTCAGTTAGCTGAGTTGGCATCCTGCTGTTGTGACCCAAATACAAGCTTACTGCCTGTCTGCCAGCTGCTGTGCTCTGATTGGCTGGGAGGTGACACGAAAGAGGGGGGAGGAGGTGGAGGATGGGGGGGGGTGGTCAGACAGAGGGATATGTGCCTCCAAACCTTAAGAATTTGGAAATTTACACTATGTGTTAAACCGTCTGCTGAATGACTCGTGTGTAAAATGTTATTTGACAGAAGACGTCTGAATGTATATGTGTTTATTTATAGATGTGGTGAAACATCATGTGATTATTCCCCATAATCCCTCATTCCAGCAGAGGAGGAAGCAGCGCTGGGGCTCAGGCTTGGTGCTTTTGAATGTCACCAGACTGTATTAACAAAATATGGTTAAAATAATAATAAGTCTGCCTGAAAGTTAATCCACAGAAGATGAGAAATTCCTCCTGAAAACCCAAACGAGCCAAACCTCCGCTCTTCAGGATGAGCGTTTCCAACAATGAGTGAGTGGAAATCTGTCTGGACCAATCACAGTTTCCACTCGTGGCAGGCTGCTTCAAGCGCTCGCTGTAACTCTCACAATTATTTTGGCAGATTAAAGCCTCATTTTTTGGATTTTGTAAAAAATGTTGGATAAGAGCCAGATTCAGACACGTCGTGCACATGCAGACGTGCACCTTTACGAATCTCACGGCCATTTAACGTGATGTTTTGCTGCAGTTACATCAGTAAATCCTGCATTCATTCAGGTTATAATCTTCAGTTTTGGTTGATTTATTTCGGAGGCTGTGGTTTGTGTTGGTGCGAGGTGTTTCTAATATTTTGTCCAGTGCAAACAGACTGAAGGCTCGCCGCTTCAGTCCATGTCACTCTAGAGACAACCGCTTACCCCTCAGCGAGCTGGCTGCTCAGCTCGGCAACCCCGAACGCACACAAACACACCCACACACACACCTCAGAGGCCGATGATACATGTCGAGTTTGTGTTGACACTCTGCAGCTCCCCAAGGCCACAGACCTGCTGAGTCCAACAGCTGCTCAGAGTCCAGCATCCAGCCACTGTGTGTTTGAGAGCCAGTGTCACTGCACCCAACATGGTGTCAATGACAATGAAGTAACTATCAACACCAGCAATGACCTCTCTCTCTATTAAACACACACACACACACACACACACACACACACACACACACACACACACACACACACACACACAGCATGGCAGCATGTTCAGTCGAAACCAAAACATCCGAGGCACAGAGCTTACAGAGCAGTGTCAATCGATATGACACAGAACTCACTTAAGCATGCAAGTACACGTACACACACACACACACACACACACACACACACACACACACACACACAAACACACACACACACACACACACACAGGAGCCAGATCAGTAATGGAGCTCCCACAGACTCTGGCCCAGCGCCGGCAGACAGGCTCAGACCTGCTCTGAGAAAAGGATGAAAATGGAGAGGAGATGATTCTGACCCCGAGTCAGCTCTCCGCCTCTTTATGTGAGAACGTTATTATTAACATTGAATATAACGAGGCCTCAGTCAATTGATTTCATGGGAATAGCAGCCACCATCATCATCATCATCATCATCATCATCATCATCATCATCATCATCATCATCATCGTCATCATCACTCTGTCACTGAGAGTTTTCATGCGGAGATGAACTTCGATGACTGAATTTGAGCCTGACAGAGCTGACCTCTGAAGGACCAGAGGCTCTAAATGAAGGAAGCTGGGGGGGTGGGGGGTGGGGGGGGGCCTTGGCCCCCGATGGTCCCTCATACTGGCACATTTTTTTATTGACAACTATAAACCCCTCAAACCTCTCATAAAGGCTCCATACAGTGAACCACAGCTGCTCCAAAGAAGTGGGGCCCCCTGATGATGTCTGCTGTAGCTAGCCTACAGGTGAGGCATTCAGGGGACATCTGTAAATTGTAGCATCTGCCAATAGTCTGTATGTGAAGCGCTCAGGGAGACATCGTTAATTTGGAAAACCTACTGGGTAGTCTGCATGTGGGGCATTCAGGGGACATCTGTAAATTGTAGCATTTATCGATAGTCTGCAGGTGAGGCATTTAGGGAACATTGGTAAATTGTAGCGTCTGCTGAAAGTCTGCATGTGGGGCATTCAGGGGACATCTGTAAATTGTAGCATTTACCGATAGTCTGCAGGTGTGGCATTTAGGGAACATTAGTAAATTGTAGCATCTTCAGGTTGAAGACTCTTTTGAACATCCGTCTTCGTTAACTGTATCGTGGCTCCTAAAATAAATCCATATCTCCATCTTTGTCCCAGTGCTTTAACTCTTGCAGATATCACACGCCCCTCTCTCTTCACCTGCCCAAAGATATTTTTGTTATCCGAACATTTGACCTCTTTTCTTTTTTTTTTTTTACCATTTTGGAATTGAAAGGGCGAATCAATAAGAGGTGGAATGTATAAGCAGCGTCAGAATCAGAATCAATAAAATGTAAAGGATACTCGACCCTAACTGACAGCCTAATACACTAAACTGTGGTGCTGGCCACTTTCTTAACCCACTTCACTTGCTGTGTTGTCTAAATTTAAAGGTTGGACCAAAGTTCTCCTCAGCACCACACACGTTTCATCAGAGGAAGCGCCACCATGATTGTGGTTTTGTGCATCGCCCTTTTGGCTTGGGTAAGGACTTCAATCAATGGGCCCCCGGGGGTGCTGGTTTGGCAGATGGTCCCAGCTCAGACGCCACTTTGCTGGGTTTTTCCTCGTCATACGATGAAGCCAACTCCAAATGAGGACTGTGCGGTGTGGGCGAGATTGGGGTTATTTTGTCAGGCTGTTTCTGGAGTCAAGAGTGAGTCAGTTTAATGAGAGTCGAGCTCCATGACAACGACCGAAAGCTCCCGAAGAAGCCAGTAAGTGGAACTTGAGTTGAGATAGTTTTAATATTTTCGTGGTGAATTTTGATGCTTAATCTTCTGGTTTCTTTGTTTCATCACTGACGTTTCTCCCCCTGAAACCAGCAGCTCAAAACCAAGACGGGAGAATTTTAAAGTCAATAAAGAAAAGAAAGAAAATCCTGTAAAGAACCAGAACTGGCTTTTTATTCCAGAATGTTTCTACCTCGCAGCCTCTCCACCACTCAGCTCGCTTTTCCTTTTTAATGTATTTCAGATTTCTAAGAGCATTAAGGGGTTCACAAAGGAAATAAAAAAGCAGCATGCACACATTCACACACACATGAAGCTGTAAATGCACGCATGCTTTGGAGGCAGAGCACTTCTCATTCAGCAGTGCACACACTCACACATGCTCAATGCCTTCCTGCTCCTCTGTCAGTCGTTCTGCCCCGAGGCTGCAGAGGTGATTCCTCTGCTCCCTCCATGATGTCTTTGGAGACACTCAACTATTTTTAGCTCCCTCTTTCATACACGCTCCCTCTCCTCTTGACAGATCACCCTTTCAAACGCCCAGCCAACGTGTTTTATGCATATCCTGTCCATCACCACGTTTTCCTCTCCACCTCCTTTGTTTTCCCTCCTTTTGTGAGACAAAGCCTCCGTCCCCCCCCCCCATGGTTTCTTTAGCTCAGCATGACAGTGACATTTTGTTGACGACTTAACGGAGCAAATTCGTCAAGGTCAACAAGAACACACTCGTCTGGCAGAGTTTATACTGTAATAGATGGTGAGCCACTCCGAGGAAACGGAGGCTCTAATTGTTGATTTTAACGTCAAATAAAATAAAAATAAGAAAAAAATCCTTCAACCAAAAAACAAAGAAGTGAAGCTCAATGTTTCCACATTTTAAAGCATTTTAGTTAATTAGACAGTTTGGGTGTATTGGGAACAATCTGTGCTCTCCAGTGGTTTTAGTCTTTTAGCTGAGGCCCCTGACGACCTGGCGTTTCCTGGTTCTACCTGCCAGCTCTAAGTTCATCTGTTCACACCTGACATTAAATGCATCTTGTCATTAATGTTCACACTGCTAAAACAAAGTGGCCACATGTGGTCTGAGTGATCAGATCTCAATGCGTCTTGGGTGCGTTCACACCTGAACTCAGAGCTGTCCACTGGTGATCGGATCACCTGAGACGGATGTAAATGTCAGGTCTGAACCGGGCCTGAGTGTCAAGACAAATCAGAAAACGACCAACAACCTGCACGAATGTCGTTATGACATGTGAAGGTATCTAAATGCCTATATTCACTGGCAACATGATATAAAAATGTATTTCAGTTATTAGCTTCGCCTCTATGTACATAACTACAGAACAGCTAGAATCCCATGTGTGTTGCCACTTCTCATTTTCCTTCTGCTGATATTCAGGAGAGACTGTATCTGTTCCCACTCTGATCATACATGGGCTTCAAACATGTCAATACACTAAAAAGTCAGTAATACAAGTATTAACAACAGTGGGGAACAGTCGACAGACGCTCTGCTGAAACACAACAGTGGACATTAAAACCACAACTGAAATGTGACAGTTTCTGGTTTGTACCAAAACACTTCCTGAAGGTTTTACCTGCTATCAAGACGATATGCAGTAGATAAACTGGACTGAGGACAAGAAACATGTTTGAAGTGTCCAAATAATTTGATTTGGCATCAGAGGTCAGTTTACAGCTGGAAGAATTCAACATTTTCCCAGAGGAAACCTCAGCTGGTCTCCTTCTCACAAACAAGCAGAGCTGAAACCACAGCCAGTGGCCTGATGGAAGATCCACTGATCCAAGGTCAGCAGATTCTTCAATTTGTGAGACAGAGAAACACGATGAGAAAGAGACTCGCTGTCGTCTCCATGGTTTCTGTCTGGTGTTGTGAGGAATGTGCTGTTTGAGTCGATGCGTAGGCGTCACAGCCGCCACCGCCCGACTCACTGCGGCTCACAATGACACCACTGTCAGCAGGACGTAAACAACCACGCAGCAGAAACATGAACATTTCTCATGGTGACACTGAGCAGTAAATGGTGGGAGCTGCAAGCGAGAAAGAAAAAGTTTTACACCGGACTGTAAAACACGTGGAAGTCATGTCCAACATGTCAGCCTCAGAACATACTACTCCATCAATCATCCCACCATCCCGCTCATTAAACCTTCTACAACTTGACTTTTTCTGTTTAAATTTGCCACATTAGGATATTTTCTCCTGCAGCAGAAAGATAGGAATGAACGATCTCAAATGACACCGTTAAAAAATATAAATTTACAACAGCAGACATCAACCTATCAGCACACTATAGGTCCCTGCTTCGGGCTAAGCCCCTGTTATCCACATGATAGTTTATACAATAATGTCCTTTAATGTTTCAGTGCCAGGTAAGGTAGGTAAATATTTCAGGTGTAAAACACTAACTTAACACTGTACCATGGGTTTTAATTAGCTGCATTTCCGTTATTAATAACACTGAATAATTATGTTCTCAATTTCTTTCGTAAATTTTTTACTAAAACTGTAAACACAGAAAAAAACCCGATAATAGACAGGATTTTCTCAGGCCACGTGTAAAATAAGATTAATTATTAAAAAAAAAAAAATTTTTCTTATTATAATGGACTGTATTATTCCTGTTTCAAAGAGGCAGCAATAAATTACATTAAAATCTCTAAAGACCGGCGTGTGATTTAATACATCAGTAGTAGTTAATAATCAAGAAACTGTGATTATTCCTCTGACCATATATAATCTTTGCATCTTTACTGTGGTCTGCACAGAGTCCAGACCTTAACTACAACACTGACTGTGAGCCAGACCTTAACTCCCAATGTCAGTGTTGGACATCACTCGGATTCACATGTGCAACTGTCACATGCTGAGCTGTCCAAATACTTTCGGTCATGTGAGGAGAGAGAAGAGGGGAAGTGTTTTTGTCCGGCCATGAGCACAGACCTTCTACAAACACCAGACTCATCCCTGCGCTGCGTGACGAGGCAGCATCCACCCCCGCCCGCAGACCTGGACGTACATCACATGCACGTACTCAAGTTCCGAGTGGACGTCTGATCTGCTAATTATGACTCTGCGGCTCCGTGACCAGAGGCCAGGAAGCCGCGTTCTTAATTGGCGAGTTTTACGTAACAAGAGCAGGCGAGGCTGAAGACGAGCCAGGAAATGACTGGTATGATATAACTTCCACTTTGTGAGCATCAGAAACTAAAGAGAATGAATGTGCAGGACAGAGGGATGGGACAGCTGAAATGAGGACCTCTCCTCGCTCGCTCATCTCTGGGACTGTCCGATCGATGATAATCTGATCGGTGGAGCGATTCCCACAGCGGAGGACGAGCAGAGGAGAGAAGCACCGTCACTTTAAATTAATAACGCCACATAACAGAGACGGATAGACACAGAGAGAGAGATGGAGAGGGAGGAAGCTGGTGATGATTCCTCAGACGGATCACTGAGTCCAGAGGAGAGACTGAGCTGCTACAACATGTGTGTGAGTTTATTTGTGACTGAAGAAGTGGAGAAAACAGGAGGAAACAGAGAGGGAGGGGCCACAGAGCTGTGACTCACACTGAGCTGATAGAATGAGACCACAGAGAAGGGGAGAGGAGAGGAGACAAGAGAGGAGAGGAAACAAGGAGAGGAGGTAGGATGAGAGGAAAATACAAGGAGGAAAGGAAAGAAGATGAGAGGAAAGGAAAGGAAAAGAAAGGAAAGGACACAAGAAGAGAGGAAAGGAGAGTAGAAGATAGGGTTGCATGGAAAGGAAAGGAAAGGAAAGGAAAGGAAAGGAAAGGAAAGGAAAGGAAAGGAGGCGAGGAGGAAAGATGAGAGTGGAGGAGAGGAGAAGAAATTATATCAGCGCCCCAGGGGAACAAAAAACACACTAACGGAACTGAGCTTCATCTAATGATTATTTTTATTATTGATTAATCTGCTGATTATTTTTTCGATCAATGAATAAATAATTTGGTCGAAGGCGTAAAAAAATCAGGTTAGAACGACAAAAAAGTCCTGAAATTCAAGACTCTGGTTTTAGAGAATGACTGAGACGATTGACCGGTTGTCAAAATTGTTGCCAATAATTTTTCTATCGATCAACTTATTTGATTAATCAATTAATAGTTTCACCTCTGCATTAACTGTTCTGACCTGAGGACTCTCAAAACCTCTGTCAAACCTAAAATCTTTCTTCTCCTCATTTGGCATGGTTATGTTTTAGGTTTTGGCACTACATTTCCCATCATTCTTTGGGTAACATCAACAGGAAGTGTAATGTCCTCGGTTCATTTACATGTAGGTGAATCTGCACCACAGACGGCCATGTTGCACTGGTTACTGCCACTTCCTGTTTGCTCCACAGGAAACAATCACCCGGATGACTTTTGTTTGATGGATCTGATGTTATAATGTGCCTGTTATTAAATGGATTCCTGGATGTCTATCTGGTTTGACAGAGTCTGACAGGAAGGGGGGGGTGTTTTTTTATTTGTTTTTTTGAATAATGCGTCTTTTTTCTGAAGACGTGAATCTATTCTGTTGTTACTGAAGAAAAAAAAGGCCATTCAGTTTGATGATTGAGTGGCAGAATATGAGACGATCAGTTTACAGGATCTATTCAGACATGTGTGATCTGACAGGAAGTGACTGGAGGGAGAGGAGACGGTGTTTCTCTGGAAGATCAGAACGACAGACATGAGTTTATCATGTGAAGAAGAATAGGAAAGTGTGAAAGGAAAAGAGCCTCCCTGGTATCATCAACCACACACACACATACAAATACACACCTCCCTCTTTCTCTCTCACCACTGAATGCAATTTAATTACCTCACCCCCCCCTCTCATTTCCTCTCTGCTCCCAAAGGAGGAGAGGAAAGTAAGATGAGAGCGATAGAGAGAAAAGGATAAAGACTGAGAGAAAGAGACGGAGAGCAGAGAGGAGGGCATGACATGACGAGAGCTGACGACGCTGCGAGGAGGAGGAGGATAGTCCTCTTTCATTTAATCCCATACAAGTGTTGATGATCATAAAAGCCTGATGAGTCACAGGGATCATCCTGTCTGAACTGAACTGATACTGAGACACAAAAAGACTAGGACGAAAGGGGGGAGAGGAAGCAAGGAGGAGGGATTCCTCTTCTCCATAGGTACAATAAATACAGTGAGAATGATGAAGATGTGGGCTGAGGAAGAGACACGTCTGTATCACTTTACCACACACACACACACACACACACACACACAAACACACACACACTGTTGCCTGTCCTCATTATGAGCGTCACCAGCTTGTTTCTCTGCATCTATATTTACCACCTCTGAAATCACAGCTCTCAGTAACAGCTTACACCCATCAGTTTTATCAATGACTCATTGCACTGAACAAGAATGAACTGAACCTGTCACTCCAGCGGAGACATTCACTGTTATCTTTGTTTTCAGGGAACAACTGGTTCATCTGTCAAATCTTCTAATATTCAGTTCAGATGTATTTAAAGCTCCTCCAGTGTAAAGGTCTGTGTCCATGTGTAGTGTGATTATAGATCAGGTCTAGCTTCTATATCAATACTGTGAAAGTATCAAAGCCTCAGTCCACAGAGAAATGCACACAGCCTGTATTCAGAAACTGAGCCTTAAAACCAGCCGTCAGGACTTCTGGAACTTTGTGATGTCACAACAAAGCAGTCACCAAGCCCCGCCCACCTGGACCCACCATCCAAACCTTGCAGGATTTGGTTTCTCTGAGTGTTTTTACCTGAAATCTGCTATATTTTTATTGGATCACACAGAAAAAAGTGAGCCAATCAGAAGAGAGACTCAGAGCCTCCTCTCTTCTGATTGGCTCACCGACCTGTTGTTACTAGAGCTGCAGAGAGAAGCCTGAGAGAGGAGATGTAAAACTACACTGAGATGGTTTTTGGTTCTTAAAACCATAAATATATCTTCTTATGGATCAACACTTCAAATAAAACACTGTCCTGCTGCCCCAAATGTGCAGTAGAGCACTAAATGTGGATTAATCCGCTGCTGAAAATAGTCCCCAACAAATGCACTAAATCCTCATTTTTTTGTAGCATTTGTGGAAAAGTTTCCAGCTGTTTTAGAAAATGACTGAGCTTTTTTTTAAAAAAAAAAAATTGAACTATATATTTTTTTAGGAACTAAGGGGACTGAGTCAGAAAGTACTGATATATGGACTTTCGTATTTACATTACAATCTCTGCATCAGTTTCCATCTGTTTTGTGTTTATGAGCAGAAACCTGCACGACTTTAGTCTTCTTTTATTCAGGATGAGTTTTGATAGTTTAAAGTTAAAAGACTGAAAAAACGCAACAAAAGATGAAATAAAAATATAAACTACGAGCCACAGACCGACGTGTTGTGGGTGCAGCTCTAAATGACATTAAAGTGATATTTCTGCCACCAGCAGAGAAACAAAGCATCCTGCCTGACATCTGCAGCAGGTATGAGATCATCCCCCCTCTCCTCCTCCCTCCACCTTTATTATGTAGTCCTAAAAAAAGACCACCCCCCACCCCCACCCCCCTCCTCCTCCTCTCTACAAATATGCCCATTAACAGTGTTCAGGAAAATGCGCACTGCCATTCAGCCTGACAGGAGGCTCGTCGCTTTGAAGAGGAACAAATTATCACTTTCTGGTCCGGCTGCTGGATTTCATTGTCTGCTGCTGCAGCCGTGTCAGACCTTGTTTGTGACAGAAAATCAGAAGAGACGCTCCGACAGCAAGATAATTAATCATGTTAAAACAACATAAAATCAAGGCGATGCTTTCTTTTGTCACACGTGCAATAACCTCAGTAAATCTGGCTGTGGGCAATGTGATTACTGTTTTCAGAGGAGTCTCAGCAGATGGAGTCAGACGATGAAATCTAATGTTTCAAGGAAATTCCACATCAACGTTTACAGGCTGAAAAACTGGAGCTTTTTGGTCTTTTTTATAGTTTTGTCTGGTTCAGTCCCAGTGATTCCTGTGTTCCCAGTGTTCCCAGTGGCAGCAGGCAGCTGTTTTCATTACACAAGCTCTGATAAACCCCTGTCCTCGAACCTGCTCAGCAGCAAACAGCAGACAGACTCAGCCAAAGAGCAGCTGGTTAACATAGTGGAGCATTTAGCAGCTAAAGAGTCAGATATTTCCCTCAGGAGCCGGAGGAGACCAAACACAGAGCTAAAAAGAGTGGGAACAGTGATCACGTTCATCAGGTGACACAAAACTCGCTCCAGTGGGATGATCACAGGAAACAGGACACTGGTTACGAACCTGTTCACCCTATCAGCTCTGTGAGGTGTCAGGTTACAACATGTGCTGCCTCCGATCGGCCAAAAGCATCAACTAATGAAGCTTTACAGAATCTATTATAAAAAAAATAAATGAGTGAAAAAAAAGCCTGTGTGAATTTATCACATATGAAACACAGTTTACATATTTGTCTCACGTTACATTAACATTAAAGCAGTTTCTGTATATAATGTTTTCATGTAGTTTTTGGACATTTCACATTCTGTTGACATGTATATTTTTGGTAAGGCTCTGGAGGATTTAACTCTTAGACACACCCCCCTAATCCGGGTCGGTCCATTTAAACAAACATATTTTTGATATTCAGTTGTGATGATACTGGTCTGAAGGTACAGAGACACCATATAGTTTCTATTCTATAGGTTCTAACTAGTAGCTGCACTGTGCTAGTTCCGGCAGGTAGAAAAGTGGGTGGTAAATGCTTAATAAACATGTCTGCAGTTTTGCTTTATTATACTTGTAGAGACTTGTGATTTTTATCAATTCAAATTGAGGGTTTAATAAATTTAATTTATGTTTTTCTGGAGTTCTTGGTCCACATGAGTTCAGAAAACACGGCAAAGAATGGACTCGAGAGACATGGACGAGCAAACTTCAGGTTCACCAATGAAATGACATTTAGATAAATGATATTAAGAGACAGACGTTACATATTAGATTATGTGCGTGTCTTAGTAAAAACACTTAATTCTTATTCACACTATTCTGTGGGGTAGAAAATCTCTCTAAAGGTCAGAGAGCTATTTTTCCTTTCTGCTAAATGTCTCAATCAAATTTAATCTTTGGATGGTGCAGAGAGCCTGACATTTACAGCCTGTATAGAAACAACCTAAATAACGTGGCTCTGCTCTCGGTGTTAGGGGCCGTTTTATTGGATAATGTGAAAGCTAATAAACAAAGACAGTGAGGCTAGGTGGTAACATACGGAAAGTAAGTCAGAATGCCCATCTATAAAAATAAGGGATAGATGTACACCGGGGCTTCTGGGAGATGAAGTTCTCGTTTGTTTTCTTTCTCCACAAGAAAACAGCAGCTCAGTCCAAATCCTGGCCCAGTTACAGCTTAAACTGGGAGAATACAGTACGACAAACAGATGGGCTGCTGGCGATGTAACACCCCATCCCCCCAAAAAACACCAGTCAAACCACACACACAGAGACACAGCTCCGCAGCACTGATTGGCTTTCCAAAAGTCTTCATTCAACTCCGAGGCAGCTAATGGTGCTTGTATTGGGTACAGCTCCACAACATTCATCTTAACCTACTTTCCAGCAATAATCTACATAAATACTCCCCAATCTCCAAGGAGAGGGACGGCAGAAGACAAATTAAGGCCCAAAGGCTGAAGTGAAGCATGTGCATGTTTGTGTCTGTGTGTTTGTCTGTTGCTTCGAGACGGGGATGATGTGGAGTCCTATACTCCTGAGGCTCGCGGTAGATCAAAGACACCCTGGCAGCTTCGGCTTACTTGGTGGGGCTGTTAAATGTAGATGATTCTCCGGGTCATCATTTAGACTCGCAGCGCGCTGACACAAATCACTTCGGCCATTTCAAATTAGCGGCAGCTCCCCGAGGCTCCTTTGTCTTCCAGAAGCTGAAGGTTAGATAAGGAGTGAATGTGCTCCCAATGCAGCAGAGACTCTGCAGTCTGTGCTGCTTCAGCACCACGGACAGCTCCTCCTGCACTGCAGCCGACCTGCAGGACGACCTGTACTCCTCATACTGCGTACTACTGCTACTACTAGTACTACTGCTACTACTAGTACTACTACTACAATATACTGCTGTTACTCCTCATACTGTGTACTACTGCTACTACTAGTACTACTGCTACTACTAGTACTACTGCTACTACTAGTACTACTACTACAATATACTGCTGTTACTCCTCATACTGCGTACTACTGCTACTACTAGTACTACTACTACAATATACTGCTGTTACTCCTCATACTGCGTACTACTGCTACTACTAGTACTACTACTACAATATACTGCTGTTACTCCTCATACTGCGTACTACTGCTACTACTAGTACTACTACTATAATATACTGCTGTGACTCATCAAACTGTCAGTGGTACTACAGGAAGCCCAGACGCTGAGATTTTTAGAAACATTTCCAGTTTGACAACAAATTTAAATTCTTTTTTTGAGAAGAAATGATATTAGTAGAAAATCAGCCTGTAAACATCCTGGTGAATGGAGCCGACTGACCCACTAGTGACAGAGGGTGAAACCACCAGGTCTCATAGCAGGAAACAGGGAAAAAAAGAGGAAATAAATAAATCATAGAGAACGTCAGCTCTCACTGTGTCCTGTCTTATCTGCCTAAATGTTACATACAGTGAGGTTTATCCAGCTCAGCCACCTCGGTGTGTCTGTGTGTAATATGTGATGCTGCTGAGTGAGCTGAAGAGCTGAGCTGTGAGTCTCTGTGGGCAGAGGCCAGACCTCCACACGGGCTCCGAGCTGCAATCAAAGGACTCCGCACGCCGCCGCCGCCGCCACCGCAGCTCTCTGCCAGACAGATCGCTGCCATCCGGTCTGACTGCACAACAACACACACCACACAGCCAACACCGCGGAGGATCACCCCTTCAGGTATTTCACCAGTCAACAGCGCCGATCATCAGTCCTTCCACTGACACAACTAGGTTTCTTCTGACAAATATGACATCAAACTAAACTGGGACACAGCCCCCACCACCACTAATCCCCATTCTGTTTCCATGCTAAAAGTGGTGCCTTTCATTATCATCAACATGGTTTATAAAACAGCCCAAAGCCAGAGTCTTTCCCTTTGTCTTTGGGGAGTGAAATTACCCGTGAGCCTCCGAAATACATGACACTTTTATTTTCGTGTCTTCATCAAATTTGTCATGTTGCAGAAGATAAATCTCTCCTCTTCTTTCTCCATCTTTTCCACTCTTTCACAGGAGACAAAGGAATTCCCAACAGTCCGTGCGCGAGTTGATGGAAAAGTGGAGCACGAGTTCATCCACGGAGTGATGAGGGGGTTTATGAGAATGGGGGTTTAGGGGGTTTTGGAGCTGCTGCAGACGTGCGGCATCTGTGAGTGGTGCTGGGAGTGCTGGGAGTGGGGGGGTTGTTGGGGGTTAAGCTGTCATTGCTCTATATCCTGCCACCACTGGAACAACGGATGGAAGGAAAAGGGATGTAGGGGGCGGATAAGGTGAGAGGGGGCTTGATCCAGCTTCAATCCCTTTCTGCACTAACGTGAAAACCAAAGCAAATCCCCAACCAAACAAAAGATCCTCCACTCTGGCATCCATATTTGCTCCCCCAGCCCCCCACCACATACTGAACACTGTACATGGCTGCAGTCTTCCCAATATACAGTATGTCCCCCAAAGGATCCTGCACTCGGTAATCCCAGGAAAGCTGGCTCTGGGGCAGAACGGCAGGAGAAAGACTTCTGGGATTGATCCTTCTGTCTGAGACTCTGTCTTGTCTTAGAATCACACAGAGAGACTTTCAACACAAAGAAATCATGCAAGGTGGTGTTAACAAACCAAAGCAAGACGCAAAATGGGCAGGTGAAGAAGAGGATGTTACGAATCTTGATCTAATCAACTTTTCTCCTGTGGGACGCTATGAACATCCACTCATAAAAAGAATCCAGGTTTAATTTACAGCAGTGTACACAACATCCTAAAGATACAAAAAAGTCCATTTGTTTTAATTTAGTTTGTCCCCTGTGTAATGAAGGGGTGTGTGTTGCAGTTAAAGTTAAATAAATATGCTGGGAGCTTGCATTTTCTTGGGCATCCTGCACAAATTTAGATTGATTTCCTGCCTGTGCAGCCCACTGCTTTAAGTGCATTTCACTAGAAATCTTGCAGAGGCTTGAAACTTGCCGGAGAACAGTGCAGTCAGAAGGTGTAAGGACGGTGATTCGTTTTTCACGGCTTCATAGATTTTCACTGCGGCATGCTGGGTTGGAAACAAAGAGGTGACTATGAGTTTTAACTGCATCCATCTAATATGGATGTAAATACACTCAAATGAAAATAAAGCCCAAAGTCAGCACTGACTCAGAGTCACTGCTTCATTTCACAAACAATGTGCAGCAGCACAGAGCCAACACAACACAACAATATGTCGCAGCCCTACAACTTTCTGGCTGCACTTTAGTAGTTTTGTTTGTTTTTTTTTTTTGTTCTGCAGAGGAGAGCGGAAACCTGGTGATATGACCCAAGATGCCCCCTGCAATCATTAAGTCCAGGTTTAAAACTGTGCATGCTACAGTAACTGGTTCAATGCTCCAATGGCTTTGCAAATGTAATGGATGACTAAACAGTACAGACTGGGTAGACTGAGCTACACTCATATGTATAAGCCATGAATTCTGCAGTTTTTAAGCTCCATCCAGTCTAAAGGTCTAGGTTCTAGGTTCTATATTAATCGTCGTCAGGACTTCTGGAACTTTGTGATGTCACAACAAAGCAGTCACCAAGCTCCGCCCACCTGGACCCACCATCCAAACCTTGCAGGATTTGGTTTCTCTGAGTGTTTTTACCTGAAATCTGTTATATTTTTATTGGATCACTCAGAAAACAGTCAGCCAATCAGAAGAGAAGCTCAGAGCCTCCTCTCTTCTGATTGGCTCACCAACCTGTTGTTACTAGAGCTCCAGAGAGAAGCCTGAGAGAGGAGATGTGAAACTACACTGAGATGGTTTTTGGTTCTTAAAACAACAAATATATCTTCTTATGGATCAACACTTCAAATAAAACACAGAAGAAAGAGAGAATATGGAGCTTTAATAATAATAATAATAAATAATGACAAATATGCCCAAAACTACTAAAAAAAACTGCACTTTCCTTTAAGAACAGAGAGGAGCTGATTCACTCTGACACCTCCAGGTTGTGCGGTGACTGCAGTGACAGTCATACAAACCACAGACTTCACAGACTCGTAGACGAGTATTAATGAGTCTGTACGCTGTCTGTTCTGACGTGAACTGACAGCTTCAGAGCTTCTAACTCACTCATCCTACCACGTCTCACAATGCAGAAAACTCAGCGCTGACGTCAAAACATGACGTCAGCGTCCCGCTCTCCGTCCCTGAAGGAACCGAAGTGGAACAACACCCAAAAAAAAGATATCAGTGCAGTCAGAGGCTGAAAGATGCAGCAGCGCCGGTGTTCCTGTTTGGCTCTCTTTTAACTCTCCGGGGGGGATGATCAAGGGGTGAGCGCTAGCTGGGAGCTACATGGCCTCCTCTACACACCCAGCAGCAGACTGCAGCAGCTCCACCTCCTGCTGCGAGAGCCAACAGCCCGCAACCACACTCCAACTGACACACACCCACAGCAGAAAACACAGCTGAGGTTGCACGCGAGTCAAACTGTTTCACTCGATGTTTTACTACTTGAACTGACAAAAACCCCGTCTTGTTTCCAAACCACAATGTGTCTGTTTGCATTAGGAAAAAAGAAAGTGTATAGAAACTGTTGAAGCTGGAACTCATGAGTCACTGGCTTTTCCTTCAAAGCAGGGAAGAAGGATTCTGCAGCTGCCACTAGCAGATTACTGTGGCTGGAAGAGGAAAGAGGGAGGTTCATTAGTGATAGCATGTGGCTTAAGATTGTCCAGAAAACAAACAAATAGGGGAATAATAATGAAATGTGTGTTAAACTGCCATGAAGGGAAAGTCTGGTGTTTTCCTCTGAAGGTCAAATCCTCAAAGACAACCTCACATACATGCACGTGACTCAGTGAGCTGAAGACCGTCTTACTGCACAGACCAGACGACACACAAAACGCCAAGTGCACGCACGACACTATCGAGTTACGCACAGTTGCTGTTGTTTATAGAGTCAGAGTCTGCACGACAAACTCTAACAGGCGTTATGAAACCCAACGCGGCACGTTACTGTTGTCGTGTCACACCACAGCAGCACCACTGACAGGACGCAGACTGAGCCTCACTGTTACATAACTGCACACAAGAGTCACACAACGCCGACCACCTACAAGGACCGTTAGTATTACTAATGGTCAGGGAAATACATGCAGGGTCACTGAGCTGCCACGCATAAACAACGACACACCGTGTTGTGTAAGTGTGCCAGAGGGCTGTTAGTCAGCTGACAGTTACTTTATGATCCGTTAATGTTACGAGGACGAAAGAGAGAGAAAAGCTTCTCCATTAGAAATACAACATTGTGAAAATTAGTGTCTTTTTTCTAAATTTCTGTGTCACCAGTGAAGAATAAATTCAAGCCATAAATAGCATTAAAATATGAGTTGGATATAATGAAAATCTTAAAGCTCCTCCAGTGTAAAGGTCTCTATCCATGTGTAGTGTGATTATAGATCAGGTCTAGGTTCTATATTAATACTGTGAAAGTATCAAAGCTCAGTCCACAGAGAAATGCACATGCATATACGTATATATATGTTTTTATGGAATTGTAAAATATGTATCACAGTGTCATTGTCCGGTCCTTGTTAATATTCAGCTGATACAACCAAACTATTACTGCACTACACTCTTACTGGGGTCAGCTGAGGTCATATTCAATTAAATACATTTTTAAAACTGCATTTATTCCTATTTCTAATATAAATTCACCTTGTTAGATTCATTTGAAAATAAAATGAATAAAGTATGCTTAGGGAGAGGGAGGGGGTGGCTTTGCTCATTCTGGGGTTAAGTCTCCAACCAGAAATGAAAGTCATCCTCTGGAAACGAAGACTCTCTCATGCATATATTTTAAAATCATTAAAACAGCACTTATATCCATCTCTGGTGACCGCACTTTCAGTCCAATCTGACCATAACGAAAGGGGCACTTATGGTTCTCATTTAAAACAGAGCTATGATATCATTTTATTGAGCATCTCAGGCGGAAAATCTCTTTTATTGCTGCCTGAAGCGCTGATGTCTCGCAGAGCCCCGATATCAGCGAAGAAGACCACAGGCAGCCTGGGCGTGACAAATATCCCTCTGCTAATATTTGGGCCAGTGTAAATACTGCATCAGTGCAGTGCGGAGATTAAAGATTAAAACAACAATAACAAAAAAAAAAAAAAAAACAGGACAGTGAAATAAGACGGCTTCACATCAGCGTCTGGGCTTTAAATCAGGAGCACATGCAGGACGCAGCAGCAGCTCCAGGGAAACTGCACTCACAGAGTAATGTTATCATTTATTCATTACAGATGTTTGACTGCAGGACGACTGCTCGGCCCAGAGGCGGGCTATGGTAATGACGAACGCTGGAACAGCACGATAAAATAACAATGTGATATGAAGCAAGACAATACACGTTTACTTGCTGAGAGATAAAAGAGAAGATCAGCTCAGACGAAGATGCACAAGATAGCTCTGTGTTTAGTCTAGCTTAGCATCCTAAATTGGAATACCATTAAAACATGAGGCTGATTATAGTTTATGGTTTTGTTCTCATCATCAAAATCCCACAAAATACCAAAACAAACACTGAATATCTCCCACTAACAAGTCCTGATGTATCTCATTCCTCCCGTCACCGACATGTTCCTTCATCATCATCAACACACACACTGTAGTTTATTTTGACTCAGTCCTACACACACCATCCTGCCGCACCAAATCACCACTAATCCCTCACTACATCACCAAATGTGGAATAATCCACCGCTGAAAATAGTCCTCCTGTTTGAGTAAACTTTGAGTAAACTTTGAGTAAACTTTAAAAACTCACAGGTTTATTTTTCTTTTGTTGGACTGGGCTGAAGTAGTAACACTACTTCCATTTCCAAAAGTGGGACAATAAGGCAAAATAATACCAGCGTCATCCTTTAAATCCATAAAAAACACCTGTACCTGCAAATTCATGCAATTATCCGATCATCAGCCAATCATGTGGCAGCAGGTCGATGTATAAACTCCTATACAGATACAGTTCAGGAGTTTCAGTTAATGTTCACATCAAACACCACAATCAGGAAAGACTGTGATGTCAGTAGCTTTGACTGTGACATGATTGTTGGTTTGAGTGTTTGGAGAGTTTTTAATCAAAATGGAGCAACAACAAAAGCATCCAGTGAGCAGCAGCTCTGTGTTGACGACAGAGGTCAGAGGTCAGAGGAGAATGGAAAGACTGGTTGGAAAGTTCTACAGTCACTCGGATAACAACTCAAGCTTCAGAGTGAAAAACATGTCCGACCTACAAGGGCAGAAGACCTCGTCAGGTTCCACTTCCTGTCAGCCAAGAACAGAAACCTGCAGTGTCTGAAATGTTTTCTTGGCACCTTAATACCAATCAAGCATGATTGTTGACGCCACAGTCTGAGTTGCGGACCATGTTCATCTCTTTATGGCCACAGTTCGCCATCTTCTACTTCCAGCAGGATAATCCTCCATGTCTCAAAGCTACAGTCGTCTCAAACTGATTTCATCAACATCATCAACCGGAATCTAGTAGAACACATTCGGGATGTGGTCGAACAGACTGGCAGCATGAATGTGCAGCTGATGAATCTCAAAGGAAAGTTTCCAACATCTTGTGGAATCCGTGCCACGAAGAGCTGAGTCTGTTTGAGAGCAGAGGGAGGAACTGCCCAGTATTAGTCCTAATAAACTTCTCGTTGACTGTATTTGCTGTGAGGGCATCCAGCTGTGAGGAGATGAAGAAACTCACCAGGGAGGTAAACTCATCTCACCATTTGCCTGCAGGCAGCTAAACGCCTATTAGGTTGTTCTGACTTCCTCTCCCTCCGTCAGCAGTTTCCCGTTGGCTGCAGCATCACCGAGCAGAGCTGACCTTCACTGTGATGAATCCACGACGGTGCAGTTTTACATCACGCCTCATTCAATCTGCAGATTTAACAACAGACAGACTTTCCCGTGTTTTGTGATGATAGTGAGGATGTTTAAGAGACGGAACAACACTGGGAATGATATCAATCAGTATCAGACAGCTGGTTTTAAAAGGGAAATTAGATAAAAATACAATCTTTAAATAGCTGATTCTGGGTAATTGTGACTTTGCTGGGACATTGAAAACCATTTTTATACCATGTTACAGAAATTTCTTTGTCAGGAAGAACAAACTCCCCCCCTCAGTATTGTGGATAGAAGTTCCAGACTTCACGTTCTGGGAGTGAAAATCGAAACTGAAAAGAGTTTTTCTCACCAAATCCCTCAAAAGTTTGGACCCATTCCAAATTCAGAGCAGGTTGTCGATACCCGATGCTACGAGAGCATGAAGTTGACGGGAATAAGACCGTGATTCAACTCAACTGCAGTCTTCACAAACAAGCGCACCTTGTAGACCTAACCCAAACCTACAGTTTTAACAACTTGGCCAAATAGGAGGTATTGATGCAATATAGTAACATCAACTAGACAACACATTGGGTTTCATCGTGTTAGCATCCAAGAGAAAGGACTTGTGTGAAGTCAAAGACCTTAAAATAAAATCCGAGACCTTCCCAAGGACAACAGCTGAAGTTTGTAACATAAATATTTCAGACTGGTGATGTTTAACGAGCAGCGTGTGTCCTGCTCTTTGACTTAGCTCTCAAACCACTGATGTAAAACCATGTAGTAAAAAGCTTCATAGCCGTCCTCTTGTTCTCCTCCCTGCCCACCGCCTCTATAAAAACCTCGATATCTTGATATTCACAGGTGTCTCTCCGGCGTGGCCACGTGCTGAAGCGGCCTCTCTGCCGGCCGACGAGAGGAGGCTGATCGATGGTTTAATGAAACTTTTATCACTCCAGTCTGTCGGATGGATTAACGTCGCTTTGCCTCTAATGGCTGCTCCTAAATCACTGCCATCAGAGAGGACTGAGCCACAGGGGACACACACACACACACACACACACACACACACACACACACACACACACACACACACACACACACACACACACACACACACACACACACACACACACACACACACACACACACACACACACACACACACACACACACACCAACTCTGCCACGTAAAACAAGAAGGTTTTCAGATTCTCTACTGATGCTCAACAAAACACAACGTCATCACTTAGATTTTGGGTACAGGTGGGTTAAAATGTTTTTTATTTGTTTTATTTGTGAAACACATTGCGATTCGTTGAAATTCCGTGTCAGGAAGGTGAAATCCATCGTGGGAAATGTATTTTGTTTGTTTTTTAGCCGCAAAAAAAGTTTTTTAAGTCACAGTTCGGACGATGTCTGACGACACGAGCGAGGGGAGAGATACTGAAGCAGATTGCAGCAGCTACATGGAAGAAAACAACAAAAACAACGACTTAGAAGATTCAGACACTGACTTCATCCTGCTGAGCTGCTAACCAGCGAGTCAGGAGGAGGAGGAGCAGGAGGAGGAGGAAGAGCAGGAGCAGGAAAGGAGGAGGAGGAAGAGGAGGAGCAGGAGGAGGAAGAGGAGGAGGAGGAGGAGGAGGAGGAGAAGGAGGAGGAGGAGCCAGTATCACCGCTAGCTAGAGGTAAAGATTCGCCTGATGCAACGCTGTCTGTAAGACCTTTATTTCTCAGCCTCTTACGCAGATAGAGAAAATGAGATAAAAAGTATTTGAGACCTTAAACCTTTGGCTTTTATTGTAAATGCCTTTGCCCTAATGTAAAAAAGAAAAATCAATAAATGTTATAAAAAGTTGAACTGAACTGAGAATGTTGACAAATGTGCCATACAACTCCCAAGGCAAAGTCAATGATTTATAATAAAAGCCAAAGGTTTAAGGTCTCAGATGGTTTTCATTTCATGTTTCTACCTGATTCAGAGGCTGAGAAATGAAAGTTTTAGTGAACGTCAAGTTCTTCAGAAAACTCTCAGGTTTCAGGACATTGCTGAGGCTTTAGATGGAGACTCAGGTCTTAATACAGGTAGGTACAGGTGGGTAGGTGTGCAGGAAGGTTTTCCAGTTGGGCACTGCACCAAGCATCTCTAAGATTGTCCTATTCCAAATTAGGTAATGTATTTACGTAAATAAAGATACTTCAGGTAAATCAGGTAACTGAGAGAATAAAGTAAAAACATTAAAGTCACAAATTAGCCAAGATTTTTGCTGCTAACATCCGCAACCAGTCGCAGACCAGAAAAAGACTGATTAATATTTGGAAGGCAAGTTGTTTTGGTATGAAGACTTGTTGATACGCACTATTTCTGCTCCTTATGAAGCCGCTGTGGACAAGAAGTCATTACGCTGTTACCCATCAATCTTAAATACAGCTCACATCAGCTGAAGGCCCATAAATCTCCCAGTATCCGCTTGATGTGACGGCGGAGAACTGCTCCGTCTACAGCGCCGGATTATCAATCTGTTACACTAAAAATAAGTGGCTCAAAAAATGTAACTGTAAACAACAACACAAATTTTCATCTACTCAGCCTCGTGTGTCAGCGCCAGGCTGCCAAACCCATATCCTCTTACTCTGACAGAGAGTGAATGACAGACGGCGGGAAGCCTGAGCACTGCTGAATGAGACAGAAATCCTATTATGTGTTTGTGTGTGTGTGTGTGTGTTGTGTGTGTGTGTGTGTGTGTGTGTGTGTGTGTGTGAGGTGTTGTCAGATGACCCACTGCAGCTTGCCTCTGTTAGCAGGCAGCGTATCGCAAAGCCACGCACGATCACAAACAGAAATAAACTCAAATCTGTCAGTGTTGGCGACACCGTATCGACTCCCAATCAGAGTGAACAACAACAACATGAGAGTGTGAGAGGATAATTCATTCATGAATACACTGATGGGAAGAGGAAGTTGCGCTACCTCTCAGCTTTGACTGTGGCTAAGTAACAGGAGACAAGAGGAGGAGGAAGGCCAGACCAGAACTGACCCATATCAACAGTGACCTGAAGAATCACTTCCTCTTTAGCGATTTTAACAAGAAAATAAAAGAGCAAAAAAGTCTGTAATGATTTATTTGAAGCGATTGTGAGCTTTTATTCTGAAAAAAATCTGCACAGAAGGTCCAAAGGTTCTATTATTTGCTTGACAAACCTCTAATGATGCGTGATGTGAAGAACACAACAGGAAATTGGTCAGTCAGACGTGTAACATGTGACTGTGGGCGGATGAGCTCACAAATGTCCTGAAGAGGGGAGAGAGAGGAATCACAACTTCTGGTCAGGATTTTCAGAATAAAATCAGAGCGGAAACAGAATGCAGATGATGAACAAGATGGTGGGTTGCAATTCTACCCAAAAAGGTGATCATACGATCTTTTTACCAGATCCCCCGCCTGTCTGTGACTGTGGGCCACAGCGCCACATATGTGAACAGTAACCCAGTAAATTCCAGTCGCATTTGATCAATATCTTAAATTAGCCTTTGATTCTGTTCTGGCCACCATCTAATGGATTAGAAAAAGTTGCCGACCCCTGTCATGCAGGGTTTAGTCATACAGGGTCTAACTGTGCCGAGCTGAGCTGTGAATACATGTGTTTCCACCACGGCCTCGGAGCGGGGGAATAGCTGCGCCACACTGCTGAGGTCATGCTAGGTCGAGCGGCCAACCAGCTGTGTGGCTGCTCTGAAGATCAGACAGAAAGCTCTGAGTTCAGCTCCCACTACTTCTGCTTCTACCTGAATCTCAGTGGTTTGGAGTTTAATTTCACTGTTTGTACTTTCAGATATCAGCCATATTTTACTGTTTCCTTACTTCCTTTCAGACTGTTAGTGCAGTTTGTCATCAAGGTCATCAAAACAACTTTACCTCACGGGGAAAAACATTCACTCTGTGCCAAAGGAGCTTGACTGCTCACAACTAACCCCCGAACATGGAAAAACCCCCAACTTCAATCTGAGGGCAGAGACACAAAGAGCTTTGACTCTTGGTAAAGATATAGACTCTCTTGTTTACTGGGCAGGTGCTGCTGGAACTGCTGTTCATGCACTGGTTTGTAGGTCTCCCAGTTGAAATATTGAGGAGGATCGTAGACAATGTTGTTCTTCCAACTTTGTGGCAACAGTTTGTGTTTGTCCTCTTTCCTGTTGCATGATGGTGCCGTCTTTGCAAACCAAGCAACATTTCCCAGTTTTTGACAGGCGTGCACAGAACCCTGACCTCGAGTCCATCCAACACCGTGTCCAACACCTTTAGGATGAGCTGGAAGACCGCTGAGAGCCAGACCTGATCACCAGCATCAGTGCCGGACCTCCCCGACGCTCTGGTGTCTGAATGGGAACAAATCCCTGTAGCTGGTTCAACATCTGTTGGAAAGCGTGAAAGCAGAGCTGCGACAAACGACCTGACCAGTGAAAACAACACCAACAAGCAGCCATCCTAATCCAACCCTATTCCAAAGCGCTTCAGGCCACTCTGAGCTGAGGAATTACAAGTTAGTTACTTCCCTAATGCTCCTCTGTACGTAATATTTCCAGCACAGTGACAAATCTATGGGTTGTGGCAGTCTCTCTATTTGTGGGACCACCGCTCTCAGTCTGCTGGAGGCTGAATCTTTCATCAGGTCTGACAGTGAGGACTGAGGCAGACTGATGACGAGGCCGGCAGCTCTCATCCCTCAGACGCAAGTCGCTGTTTCATCCCCGCATCCATCGCCCGCCTGTCCCGGGCCTCTCCTGAAAAATACGACAGTCCTGAGACGTTCCTCCATCTTTAACCCGCCATCTCTCTTTATCAATCTGCCGTCGTCACCGTGTGCAGTTTCCCCTCTCCTCAATCTCTTTCAGGTCCATCCACCTCTCTTCTGAAGCATCTCTCAGCCAAACAGAGCTGATTCCACAATTTCTTAAAGTAACTGGACACTGTAGTTTGTCCAGAACTATTTTCAGCAGTGGATTAATCAATAGTTGATGCTCTGGTCAGTATTTCATTAGATTCTGTACTTTTTCTTGTAATTTTCATTTTTAACTAAACAAAATACTCCAAGCCTCTACTTCTGATTTTCTCTGTTTCTTGTTTAGTAAATTGACTTAAAGTTAATTACCACGTCACTGACAATGTTGTTCATGTACGACTTTGTGCGTACATCTATATGTGAGGACAGAGATTACAAAAGTTTGGTTGGTTAGTGGCTGGAGAATAATAATGTCAATAAGTACAGTAATAAAGGCAGACGCCCTGCACTGTCCCTCTGGTCCTGGCTGAGGCCGACTGAGACCACAGAGATCAGAAGGGCTCTGAGTCCAGGATACTTGAGGCCACTTTGGAGAGTTTCCCTTTGTGTAAATTAAAAACCAAACAGCAGCAACTTAATCACAGCTCAGCTTTCACGTTCAATGGCTCACATTGTGGAAGAGATAGGACGCCGGCCAATTAGGCCTGACCTCCCATCAAGGAGCATCAATGGGCCACAAGGAGCCGTCTCTTCTGGCTGCGAGTGATTGTGGCTGGACTGAGCGCAGACAACAGCTGGCTGAGAGAAGCCGAGTCTGCAAACAGATGGGCAGCAGCCACACCAATAAACAGGCGCTCAAGAGCGACGAGGCTGCAGAGTATTTTACTAAATGTTGTGATTAGTTGCTGTGCATTGTGACTGCTACTCAATTACAACAACAGGAAGTGCAGCGGCACCGCACAGTGAGTCTGGATGGCTTGAATATTTACTGACAGTAACTAAGTGTAGAAAGAGGATGACCCACTTTCTGGAGTCTGGACGTGTCCCACTGGGGACGTATCACCAGTCCGTCACGCAGCAGACGCCGTCATATTCATTTTCAGAGGTGTTCAGCATGCGACATTATCTGTCAAGACACACTTTGTCACTTTAGAGTCAGTGGGAAAGGGACAGATCTGAGGAGGGAAACTCAGTTAGACACCGGGAGGAAACCAGGGATCAAACCACCATCCCCCTGCCTCACGTAGGTAACAAAAATTCAGCTTCTTGTCTAAAAGGTGAATTCATTTTCCTATGATGGTGCCTTTCTGAAAGATGCAGCACGCTGGGATGCAGGAACCAGCCTTGTGTGATCGGCCAATGACGTGTGCGTGATGCTTTTTCATCTCCATTCCCAGCTGTGGCCTGAGTCCCACTTACACGGACCCTCACAAATCCTCAGAGGATGTACAGTGTGGTGTCATTGTCACACGTCCTGCCGTCTAATTGGCTGCGCCTCAGTGCCAATCAAGCCTTAATCAGTAATTGGGACCAATGACAAACAATTACATCATCGGTAAGATCTGCTTTCAGGCTTGGACGGCAGCCGAGGTATCATCACAGCTCATCACAAAGATTTTTCTTCTTCTCTTCTTCCTTTTTTAACCTGTCTTGTTTTTTTTTCTTTTCTTTATTCCTTTATAACTCTCATTGTTCTTTTTCTGCAAGCTCTCACTTTTCAACCCCCCCCCTCCTCCTCCTCCCTCCCTCCCTCCCTCTCTCCCCTGCTCTTCCATCCCTTCCCCCGCTTGGCTTTTATTCATCCTTCACCATACGTGCCCCTCCCCCTCTGACTCTCTCTTTCACTCAATCCTCCTCTCTGCCCCGTCCACCTGCCTCTCTAGTTCCAGTTTTTGCTCGAAGCGTTGTCTTTGTCTGCTCGGCCCGTGTGTGTGTGTGTGTGTGTGTGTGTGTGTGTGTGTGTGTGTGTGTGTGTGTGTGTGTGTGTGTGTGCATGTTGAGCACTGCTGGCAGGCGTCCAGAGCTGAAGAAGGCTGTATGACTCTGAGATGCTGGGTTGTATTTTTAGCTCAGGCTCTCCTCTCCAGCTTCCTCCTCAGAGAGTCCAAAGAGGAGCTGACCTGCTCCTGATAACCCCGCCCCCAACGTCTTCCCCTCTAACCCCCCCCCCCCACACACACACACACAAACACACACACACACACACACACACACACACACACACACACACACACACTAGTACAGCCATTGGTCTCTAATCAGCATCAGCAGTGCTGACTCTGTTCAACTTATTTCCACTGAGACAAAACGATGCTCATGTCTCCGCCTTCCTTTGCCGCAGGGTCTTGTAGAACAAAATGTTTTTTTATTTTCAAAATAAGACATTAAAAGACGTATTACTTCTGTATTGGTGCTGATACTCAGGTTTCATATCAACAATAGTATCAAAAAATCTCAACTGATACACAAACGTACAGACGTGTCACTTTACTTTAGGGACGTTCAGTCAAATCACAACACATCACTTATCATATCATATATCTGTTTCATATTTGCATTCAATGAAGTTACAACAGCTTTTTCTTTTTCTACAGTGGAAAAAATACAGACTCACGTGTCAGTATCAACCTTGAGTCCTAATCCGATATCATTCAGGCATCAGTTTGACCGTTTTATTGTGTTTTTGCATCGATTTTTCCATATCCTCATGTCTGTCAATATTGGAAATTTATTTTTTTTAATATTGTGAAATTGATTTCAACTCAACCCAAACTGTAAACTCTGCATTTTGGCACCAGGAAATCTCTAAAAAGAACATTTTCCAGTTCTGATCCCTCTTGATTGACTATTCAAAATCTCTCTTTATGGAAAACATTATTACACATATTTGGATCTATAGAAAAATTCAGCCAATCACCTCGGAGGTGGGTGGGTGACTAACCCCGCCCACCATATAAAACCACAGTTACCTCATTAGCTAGTAGCTAGCATTGCAATATCATGGATCAATAGTAGAGTGCATCTCATTTCTATTTGCCTCTAATTTATTCATTTCTGCTTCGTCTTCCATCTGTTGATCTAACAATGGAAGAGTGGGTGGAGGTCTCTGTGTTGACGTGGTTCTCTAGAGACTCAACGCTCAACGACCTGATCAAATGCATCTCAAAATGATGCTCCACCTTCATGATCTGATGATTTGACTCAGAAATACGTCACGCTACGTGAGCTCCAGGCGCACCAACTGCCGTTACAGTGTCTCGCTTCAGAGCTAAGATTTCAGTTTCCACGGTTACAGTCATCCACCGCTTCTGAAGCTCGACCCTGACATGAGGGAGTCTGCGTTTTCTTTTGCTCTCCACTGGCCGACTGTGTGTTGAGCCCCTCTCACGTGGTGGACCCAGCATCCCTCCCAACGTCTCAATAAACACCAGCCGCACTGAGGGAGTCTGTGGGGGTCTTTTAGCCTGAAGGAACGAAGACTGCATCAGCAGGGTCAAGCAAGGGAACTTGACTTGGTCCCCACCCACCCACCCTGCTGCCTGAGGACAGGAGGGCATGAAAGAGAGAGGACGAGGGAAAGAGGGTGGGCAGCAGAGATGAAGAGGGAGTGATGAGCTGAGGAGGATGTGTGTGTGTGTGTGTGTGTGGTGTGTGTGTGTGTGTGTGTGTGTGTGTGTGTGTTCAGTGCTGTAGGGAGGATGGTTAGTGCTGGACTGGTAGCTGCTCGATATTTGGTCAAAGGGAGAGTCGAGAGAACACACATCGAGTTGTTCCTGACTAACAAAGTGAGTGACTTCGACATGAAGCAGACGCTCCCTTTAGATGATCCTGCTTCCTCCACAGCTGCATCATCACACACTGACTCTAAAAGATTTCATTATGAGCTAATGTACGTTACTCTGCAGGGCTGTAAACATTACCTTCATTCTTCAATCATCCGTGATCATTTACAAATCCTCACATCTGAGACGCTGGGACAAGAAACTGATTCATCAACGGTTGTTAATCAATTTTCTGTTATTGAATAAAAACCAGCAAACCTACGTTTTGTTCTCGGTGTGAAACGACAGTCTGCTGCTGACAAATGACGTCAAGATGCGTTCACTGACCTGTATGAAAAAATTACAACTACCCCTGGAACCTGCTGCGTGCTTTCCCTTTCTGTCAGAGTCTCTAATGTGTCAACACCTAGTTTGTACTCATGTGAATGTCTGCGTTCATCCATGATAACAGACCCAGGCCCACACACACACACACACACACACACACACACACACACACATATACACTGCATGGTGTTGGGCCATCTGGCAGGTGGTGTAATGAGGGTCATGACCTCCTGTCAGCCCCCTCCTCCTCCATTACCAGGCTAACACTTTCACAACAACAGGGATCTGCTGCTTTCTGTGACAGAAAAAAAAAACTGGGCTATTGTGAATTTACACACAGTTTTGAATTTCACTGTCATCTGAAAACAAAGAGGAGGATTAAAGATTTAGATATAACCCATTTTCTCTGAATATTATGTACAAACTAAGAAAAACTATAAACCAAAGCAAAATTTTGATGCCATGATCGAAGAAGTGTCAGGAAACAACCCTGTCGAATCTCAGCTTCTCATTTTGTTTGGTTAAAACCACGAGAGTCGCACTGGATGGTTGGATTAGCAGCAGATTAAGGGCAGTCCAACCAACACCCAACACCCAACACCCACACTCCTTTTGTTTTTTCACAGGACACTCTGGTCAATCATGGCCAACATCCTCCGGCTGCAAGACGAAGATCAAAGTGATTTGTCCTCATCCTCTCGGAACGAGTTTAACATTTACAAACACAGACAAACATTCCACCGAAGCTGATAAAAACAAAATGACATTATATCTGATGATATATTACTGTTGCCATGTGAAATCATTATCACACCACCGTTTATCTTCATACTTAAAGATAAACGTTTTCTGTACATTTTCAACCATAAGAGTGTTGAAAATAGAGCTTGTGAAGCCGCCAAATCAGTGACTGTGCAGCTGCATTATTGATGCGGTCAATAACAGCTAATGCAATTCAGTTCTTTGTCTTCTCAACCAATATTCACTTTCATCTTTCAGCAATTTGTGTCTGTTCTGCCTATTTTCACAGCTTCAGAGGGATGCTTGTACAGAAGACTCAGTCAGAGCCCTTTGTTTATTAGAGTGAATGAATGAATGAATGAATGCAGAAAATCGATCAGGAATCGTTAAGGGAATTGATGAACAATCGGACTGATAAGCAAACTCGATAATGGCGATAAAATCAATTCCGGCAGGCGGACATCGAGGAGATCAGAGACAAAGACAGAGAATGTGCCAGTCTTACAGAGTGTAATGTTAGTGTTAGTTTGTTTACAGCGTAATGTTAGTTTGTTTACAGCTTAGTGTTCGTTTGTTTACAGCGTAGTGTTCGTTTGTTTACAGAAAAAACTTAGTTTGTTTACACAGAGTAATGTTAATTTGTTTACAGTGTAATGTTGGTTTGTTTACAGCGTAATGTTAGTTTGTTTACAGAAAAAACTTAGTTTGTTTACAGAAAAAACTTAGTTTGTTTACAGCGTAATGTTACTTTGTTTACAGCGTAATTTTAGTGTTAGTTAGTTTACAGCGTAATGTTAGTTTGTTGACAGAGTAATGTTAGTTTGTTGACAGAGTAATGTTAGTTTGTTTACAGAGTAATGTTAGTTTGTTTACAGCGTAGTGTTAGTTTGTTTAGAGCGTAGTGTTAGTTTGTTTACAGTGTAATGTTAGTTTGTTGACAGAGTAATGTTAGTTTGTTGACAGAGTAATGTTAGTTTGTTTACACAGAGTAATGTTAGTTTGTTGACAGAGTAATGTTAGTTTGTTGACAGAGTAATGTTAGTTTGTTTACACAGAGTAATGTTAGTTTGTTGACAGAGTAATGTTAGTTTGTTGACAGAGTAATGTTAGTTTGTTGACAGAGTAATGTTAGTTTGTTGACAGAGTAATGTTAGTTTGTTTACACAGAGTAATGTTAGTTTGTTGACAGAGTAATGTTAGTTTGTTTACACAGAGTAATGTTAGTTTGTTGACAGAGTAATGTTAGTTTGTTGACAGAGTAATGTTAGTTTGTTTACACAGAGTAATGTTAGTTTGTTGACAGAGTAATGTTAGTTTGTTTACACAGAGTAATGTTAGTTTGTTGACAGAGTAATGTTAGTTTGTTGACAGAGTAATGTTAGTTTGTTGACAGAGTAATGTTAGTTTGTTTACACAGAGTAATGTTAGTTTGTTGACAGAGTAATGTTAGTTTGTTGACAGAGTAATGTTAGTTTGTTGACAGAGTAATGTTAGTTTGTTTACACAGAGTGATGTTAGTTTGTTTACACAGAGTAATGTTAGTTTGTTTACACAGAGTAATGTTAGTTTGTTGACAGAGTAATGTTAGTTTGTTTACACAGAGTAATGTTAGTTTGTTGACAGAGTAATGTTAGTTTGTTGACAGGGTAATGTTAGTTTGTTTACACAGAGTAATGTTAGTTTGTTGACAGAGTAATGTTAGTTTGTTTACACAGAGTAATGTTAGTTTGTTGACAGAGTAATGTTAGTTTGTTTACACAGAGTAATGTTAGTTTGTTGACAGAGTAATGTTAATTTGTTGACAGAGTTATGTTAGTTTGTTGACAGAGTAATGTTAGTTTGTTTACAGCGTAATGTTAGTTTGTTTATTTGTTTACAGCTAAAGGGGAACTGCAGCAAGGGTTAGGGTTAGGGAAGTATGAGATATGCAAGAAGCAGATAAAAATAACACAGACAGAAATATCTACTTTTTAGTCTCTAGTATGTGTTTCCAAAAACTCAAAAACACAGTATCCTACATTTCCCATAATGCAACTTCATGGTGTCTTTCATTAGCTCCTCACTGCCTGGTAAAATTAAAATATATGAAATTTCTACATATAGTGGTTTTAACACGTATTAAGGTTTTAACTGCATTTCACATATTCGATCCTGATATATTTTGTGTATGAACTGACATTGTTGGCATGATGGTGGTGCTACGAGAAAGGTCAGAGGTCACCAGAAACAGTAAGATTAACCCTCTGAGGACCGTGAACATTAACACAGTCTTTGTTGACTGCCGCCATCTTTAGCTGTTGCCGCTCGCAGCTAAAAGTGAATGTTCATCATGAAATTATTTAGCATGGTATAATTAATTTAACTACTAATGTATAACCTCAAGGCATGGCTGGGTAAGTCATTTACACCTGCAGTGTCTGTATCTTCCTCTAACACACACACACACACACACACACACACACACACACACACACTTACACTCACACACTCATACGCACAGTGGTAACCGTAGCTACGCAATGTAATGCAGAAACAGTTTCACAAATAATGTATTGCAGCCCGGGCCCCATTTTTCCCTTTAACACCAGTGAGACAGGAATGTGTGTGTGTGTGTGTGTGTGTGTGTGTGTGTGTTTACTGCAGAGAAGCTGCAGCCGCTCTCTGCTGTAATGCAGCACTGCAGCCGAACAGCTCTCACACCACACTGCAGGTTAGAGACAGAGCGCTCCCTGAAATACTGCAACACACACACACACACACACACAACACACACACACACACACACACACACACACACACACACACACACACACACACACAGTCTAAGCATGCTCTACTATAGAAGTACATGATGGTATGTCTGTTCTCTCTACATGTGTATTCAGTAACGGTTGTTATTATGATGTATTGTGTTATTTACAACCTCCACCTCGACACTATCACTCTCTCACACACACACACACACACACACACACACACACACACACACACACACACACAGGGAACTGTAATACCTGCTAGCGCTACCATTAAAGTGAGTATAATGGCGATTCTCACGCCCCCGCCCCCCTCCCCCCACCCCTTAATCTGATTATGCCACATGATTGGTTGTTTCGCTGAGGCTGCGGGCTCCAGGAGACGCGGCTCATCTGCACGCGCCACCGCTGACGAGCCATCTGTGTGGACTGGACGACTATTCTGAGACAGGAAGTGGTTCTTCCAGGGCCCGGACCATCTGTGTAGGTCCGCCACGTGAGCGACCCACTGCCGCAAAAAGGACATGATGCTGCAGCGCTGCAGCCCGTTTGCCCCCACCTGTCCCTGGTGCTCATGGGTAATGCTAATGAACAAAGTAGTGAAAACCTCATTAAGTCTTTGTAGCTAAGTGGACTCTCCATCCATGACCGCGTCCTCTTCGCCGTGAAATTCCAAAGTGAAATCACTGGGCACCAAAAGCCCACGGCCGTCCCATCATGCACTAGTCAGGGGTTTTAGAGGAAGGAAGGAAGGGAGTTTATTTATCTAATACGAGATACCAGAAACTCCATATTCCTATGAAATGAAGTGAGGGTCGAGCGTGGGCACGGGGCCGGATCAGAGAGAGGGAAGTAAAGCGGCTCTTCACATGGTAATTTCCCCTGCTTCACTTCTGGACGCTGTAGATGCTGACTCAGGGGGAAAGTCCAGATTGCTTTTGGAAAGGGATGAAAGAGAGTTTTAGAGGGAGAGAGAAGAGGGATTTATGCTCAATTTCATTAAGTTTTTGGCTGAGGGAAGAGGGCTGCGGGACCATAAGGGGCTTATCTGGACCCATAACCCATTCCCATTTGATTACCAGCTATTGATTGAGGCATTAAATTGGCCTCTGTTGAATATCGCAGCATGTGAAGACGTTTCTGGTCGAGATAGCTCGTGGTATTAAAGAAGAGATGGAAGATAAGCGACAGCGCAGGTCCTGGTGACCACCTTCATGCGCAGCTGCTGCAAAGTGATAGAAACCTACAAGCAGTGCTGGAGCCTGAGGTCACTTTCACCCCTTAGCTGGTGACTTCTGATGTGTTTGCCCCTTTATTTCAGCTATGGCCTGAAGAACAGGACTGAAGTGACCTGACAGGAACCGTCTCCGCCTGCTTTCAGCCGGACTCTAGTCTTGGTGTGAATTGTGTGGGAACCGTTAAGAAGCTGTGGTATTTCGTACCTGCACCAGCGTCCCTGATGACTTTATCCCAAGGTTACGTCTTCAGATTACAACCAACAGTCCAACAACAAAGATATTCAATTCTCATATAAAGCCAATGTGTAGTCTCAATCAATATAACTTGTACTTTAAAAAGGTAAATTCAGTCTTGTTCTATTCACCACTCTGCTGCTCTGAGTTTACCTTTTCTGTCTGTTCACTTTGCCATTTTTCTTGATTGATGTTCAACACAAACAATCAAGCATTTCCTGCACATTTTTCACATTAAAAGCCTTCCAATAAAGGGGAGGGTGTTTGTTGCATTACCGCTGTGGAAAAATAGATTACACTGCAGGATAACATGGAGGATGATGAGGGACGAGGAATTAAAGCTGCACTCTAATATAAACCAGTTCCCATAAAGGCCTGGGGCCAGTTGCACAAAGCATCTTAAGTTAAGATTTTCTTAAAATAAAAACTGTTGCACAAACAACCTTAAGTCTTCTCCTTAAGGTTTCCTTAAAATGTTCACTTAAGTATTTAAGGTTTTCTCCTGATCTCGGCGACCAAACTAAGGAAAGAAATGAAGGTACCTCTGATTGAATCTTAACTGCAACATGGCTGAGTTTATGGTGAGAAATGAAGAGGATGAACTCCCCAACAAGAGTTTTCCACCATCTGAAGAACCTGATGGACCCTCAATGACGAGGAATTGATTTTGCTCTATTATAGATTTGATCAGCAGTCAGTTTATGACTTGTCCGACTGTCTAGAGCTGATCGCTCCACTTTCCTCAGCTGTGCTCTTCAGCTTCTCTGCAGTTGATGATCACGCTGTGGTTTTACGCTAGAGGATCTTTCCAGTCAACTATTGGTGAAGTATTTCATGTCGATCGATCATCTGTGTGCCGTGTTGTTCACCGAGTGTCAGACGCTCTGACCGTCTGCTGAACACTGGTGAAGTTTCCATCAGAACAAGAGGAGAGAGCGCCGCACTTCTTTAATGTGATTTTTTAAGACATTTTTTCCTTCTGGACAACTTTGTGAGACGATACAGGAGAGATGTTCACCAGTATCAAAAGCGCTAATGTCAACAAACAAACGAGCTCCATGGAATCTCTGATCACTGCAAATGCCTTAGTGTTTTTACTTAACAACGGAAAGCTTTAAGTTATTCTGTGCAACAACCTTAAATATTTCCCTCAGCTAAGGAGAAATTCAACCTTATGTGTCACACTTAGAAAACTAAAGGTGCTTTGTGCAGCTGGCCCCTGGTTCTTTCTGCTGTTACGGTAACTAACGTGAGAGTGTAATTAATGACTAGACTAATTGTTTCAGTGCTGTCTTGATGGAAAAGCAGAGGAGAGACTCTTCCTGCTAAAACAGCCTCTTCTCTAACTGTATGTTTGCACCGGCAGTGTTGTTTAACCGACAGCAGATCAGCTACACAACTTCTCCTGCTGCAGCCTGAGCACCCTCAGCATCTCCACCTTAACAGGTGTCGTAATCAGGATGATAAGTGCTGATGATTGGACTGATAGAGCCCCATGGCAACGCTGCTGCCCAGCGGGGTCCCCAAACCTCATTCCCACCCCCTCCACCCCCCCGGCTGGTCCACAAGGACGTCATCGAAATTACATCACACACTCTCAATAGACTGCGCTGAATCCAATCAGAGCCGTCACGGCAGGTGGCAGCGAGGCCCCACATGTGCACACAAACATATCGAACTCATTGGCGCATATGTCTGCTCCGTGTTCACCGCTAACAACAAAACAATCACCTGCACTCATGTGACAATTTAACAAATTATCAAGCTGTGCATACACACTGCAGGAGTTGATTAAAGCTCTACCTACCACATCATCTACCTACAGTAACATAACACACATAGCTGACTGGGGGTAAACTCAGGACACAAGGCTGTGCACCAGAGGTAACGGAGGAGAGGGAGGGAGGGAGGAGACAAGAGAGCTCACTCTTCTATCTAAACTGAGAGATGGACAGATGAAACAAGTGGAGAGAAGGAGGTGAAGACTGGTACACTACAAACATACAGACCAACAAAACATCTGCTGAAGGACTAAAACCCTGGAACTGTCTGACTGGCTGTTTACAGCGGCCTTTACGTAACTTCTCTTTATCAAAACAGGTTCATGCAATTGGAAGAACTCAGTGTGAAAAACTTCACATGTAAAGTGAAGTGCGACGTTTCAGCCAGGCTGTGCAAATAAAGTCTTTTCTTACTTTCATCACAAAAGAGCAGGATATAACTTGCAGCCTTTTCAGAATTTCTACTGTATTTTTGATCTTTTTAACTTCTGCCATGTTTGTTTTACATGTATTCTTTAGTTTGCTGCATGTTTATGACAGTGGATGGTTGGATGAGGTCATTTCAGCTGCTGCTGGATACAAAAATACTGAGTTAATGTGTAACTTCAGTATCTGAACTGATATTGGAACTTCAGCAATCCAACATATTTTTCCCCAACATCCAAGCTCGCTTCAGTGGCTGTCAGTGTAAGAACTGCATTCAAACATCAAAATTCAGTTTATAATCAGACCGCAGAGCAGAAGAGCTGTGGCCCACATTTCCAATTTGTTCAACAAATACATGAACGAATTATCAGGCCAGCTGAGGTCCCTCGTAACATCAAACTCACAGATAAAGGTAAATAACTGGGACAGGAAAGAGTCTTTACGCTGATATAGATCAAATCAACAAAAAGAAACATCATAATTCTTCCTCAAACACACATTAGCTCATGAAAACCAATAACTTTAACATATCTGTACTGGACTGTTAGTGTCCGGTAGTGTTTATATTTTGGAGCCTTTATTAGAAAGTGAAACAGTCAGAAAGAGATGGGGAATGATGCACAACAAGGTTCCTTGACTTGACTCAAACCAAGGATGTTGCACAAGTTAAAAAGTAATGCCATTACTCTCCTTATTGCTGGACAGTGGAAGTAATCAGTTCGTCATTTGTGCTTTAAAACAGCTCCAACGCTAGAACTTGAATGCTCAACAGCTAGCTTAGCCCCAGCGACTGAGTGCAGCACCGCAGAAGTCCTGTGGATTATTCCTGCTGTCAGCTAAAAGCTACAACATGTAAATAAGACAACTTTAGAGCTACTGGGAGTCGCGTTCTGGTGTTTTGTTAGAGGTTACCCATCTCTCCACACCTCCAGCCCCTGAACCAAGCTGACATGTCCCAAGCGATCTGTCCAGAAGCTGGCCATAATAATGACAGCAGACAAACTGACCCATAAATTTAGCCGCAGCTAACACTGCTTACACTCCTTGTTACTGGGAAAAGAAACCACCACGAGGATGACTGTAATCCAGGCTCACACTGAGTTAACCGTAACCTGTGCAGATGTATTTTACAGGTTAATAGCGGTACAAACAGATATGTAATATGAGACGACTCTGGATCACCGACAAAGAAGAGTCGACATCCACAATAATCACAGCGTCAGGACATAAGTAATGTGAAGCAGTAACACACCCCCACACACTGAGACGCATTTTGGCGCTCGTGTCTTCAGCCACCTGAATATTTCAGCAGCAGCAGCGCAGGGAGACTCGTTAATGACTGACAGCCACGGGCAAGATGACAGCAATCTAAACTAACTCAACACTATGTGTCTGCGAGCAGCTCAAGGCGCCCCGGGAACACGCGAGCACTGCATCCCTGTTTGTGTGTGTGTGTGTGTGTGTGTGTGTGTGTGTGTGTGTGTGTGTGTGTGTGTGTGTGTGTGTGTGTGTGTGTGTGTGTGTGTGTGTGTGTGTGTGAGCCAGAGGCGAGCATGGCTCCAGCTAATTGAATCACACCAACAGCATCTCTCCATCGAGCCACACACACAACAAACAGACTTTGTTCTTCCTGTTCCCACGCTATCAAAGATTTTTTTGTATGATATGAAAATTGTTTTTACTTTCTTTTCTTGCATCATTAATTTGCTCAGCACTTCTAAGAACAGCGTTTATTATGGTCTGCTTTTATCCTGGCAACGGCTGCTCTTGTGCTCTTGATGAATCTCTCTCCCTGCACTGTAACATGGAGACAAAAGTGAATGTCGGAAGCAGAAATAGAGGAAATGTGTGTGTCAGAGCGGGTCACGGGTTTGACACTGACAGGGTCTGAGGGCAGAGGAAGTCGTATCGCAGTAAAGTTTGTTGAGCTCCTTGATTTTGGGCCATTTAAGTAAAATTTGACTCGACTACAAGATTCTTCCACAAACTACGACAAATTGACGCTTCTGTCAAAGCTTTGTTTACAACTTCTCAGTTTCTGTCTCTTCCCACGTCTTCACTTCTTTCTCCAGAACATCGTAGCATCTGTTTAAACAGGGGGTGGGGTGGTGTAATACTGAATGTGTCCTGTGAGGAGAAGCTGAGGATAATCTCGCAGACAGGGGGGGGGGGGGGTAAGTGAGCAATGTAAGGAAAACATAAGAGTGATAGAGAGATACAGAGCGAGAGAGAGAGAGAGAGAGAGAGAGAGAGAGAGATGGGGGTAGTTTATCAGTCATTGTTTAATGGCTCAGGCGTAACACACCCCCCCCCCCCCCCCTCTTCCAGGGCTGAGCGGAGGGGCCACGCAGATCTGGAGCAAGCATACCTCCAACCAGCCACAGAAGAGAGCATTCCTCCGGTTGCCGTGGTAACCGAGCCCTCAGCTGGTAGGCCGAGCAAGAGCGAGAGAACAATCCAAAAGGGATGTACTGTATAGGAAAAGGGGGAGACAGGAAAAGGGGGAGGAGGAGGTGGAGGAGGGTGTTTGACACTGCCCATAATTTTGATTACCCCCCCCCCCCGTGTCTGCAGAGAAACCCTCCCCACAGACTTCTGTCTACCAGCAGTCGTCCTCCCCCTCCTCCCCCAGCTCTGGAGCGCGCTCACTGCAACTACTCTGTTTTCAAATGTTGCCTGAGAAGACGCACAGCCGGGCATGATGGGAAACACCTCCGAGAGAAAGGAGAAACATGTTACAAAATAATGGAAAGTGTTATTTAGTGTATGTTTGTCAGCTGCACAACAGAAAAAAAAAAAAAAATAAAACCTTAGCGTTAAAACTAAAGCAACTGCACAATTACTGCTATAGAGACGTTAAATCAGCAGGAAACCAGGGATTTTATTTCCAGAAAATAACTGAAATTATGTTTTTCTTCATTTACCCAGGAAAGAGTTTTCTCTTCTGTTTCAGCTGCAAATTTTGACTAATGTGCAGAATCGTTTTTTACTCAATTTCAGCTTCATTTTCAATGTTTTATGTGATTTAGTCATACTGAATTAAATCATATTAGAAATGTGTTTCTCATACTTGTTTTTCTTCTGTATGCAGATGTGGTGTCATAAATATTATGTGCATTGTTTTGCATTTAATGCAGCATAATGAAGCAAACCCAGGAAGTCCAATAAAACACAGTGAAGGCACACACACACACACACACACACACACACACACACACACACACACACACACACACACAGGCTGTATATAGATATATATGCATACATACGCAGCGAGAGTGATGGGAGTGTTACCACCTGCAACCTGCTGATAATGAAGCTGTATTTCAGCCACCTAAAGGAAGCCATCTGTGCTGGGGCTCTCCCTGCTGCCTACACTACCCCCACTGAAAACACACACACACACACACACACACACACACACACACCACACACACACACACACACACACACACACACACACACACACACACACACACGGCTGCACTACTCTACTGGGGCCGAGGGACTACAGTCTTTAGGATGTTTCACGTCAATAATATGACACTTTCATTATAACACAACGGACACACACACACACACACACACACACACACACACACACATTTCCATTACAGGTTGCAGACAATTAAAAATGAAATGTGTCCTCGTCTTCCCTGCTGTAGTTTTACCTCAGAATCTGAGGATTTTGTGGACACTGATCCGTTTGTCAGCCATCTTTCTTTTGGTACATCAGTACATCCTGAGCAGCAAAGTTACGATTTTATATTTTACTTAATGTAGCTAATGTTATCGGGCTAATGTTTCACGCTACTGAAAAGAAAGCAGCTATACTCATCTGTTTCCCCATCACCCACATTCACACACACACACACACACACACACACACACACACTATATGTCTGAGAGCGTTGACAAGTCTATTCTTCAACTGTAAATTGTCCCGCTCTGAACATATTCCTTCGAAAATGTTTCATCATGTATGTGTTTATATAAAAAATGAATATGGACCCACAGGTTGTTATCGGGAAAATATCAATATCTGTATTGGCTCCAACAAAAAAATTATCCAGTATCCAGTACGGTAAAGCTAGCTAGCATCCTCTTACTGCTCAACACAATAGCTGTGTCCCAGTTCAGGGGCCGCATCCTTCGGAGGACCCAGTCTACGAAGGTCTGGCCCTTCGTAGCCGCCATAGACCGCGAAAAGCGTTGTGATGCGAAGCGTGGCTCCTGTCGCCTAGCAACCTTTACAACTAACTTTTTTTTCACAAAACTTGAGATTTTAAGGCCCTTGGTTTTAACAGTCGTACCGTTAGCAGCTGAACTGAGCTGAAACACAATACTGACACTGAAAAGTTTAATCCTCACGCTCTCTGTTGGTGTTGTTTGCTTTCATTAGCGGCTCGCAATGAATCTTGGGATAGGTTGGACCGCGAAGGATCCACCCGTCGGATCCTTTGTCAACCAGGAAAAGAAGGACGCATTTGAAGGTGCCCTCAAAATGGGACTGACTAATCGCGCCGCTGTGACGCAATCGGTCTTCAAATGCAGCCTCCGAGGGATTACGGCCTCTGAACTGGGACACTGCTAATGTATGCTAAAGTGTTAGCAAGCATCTACAGTAAGGTTAACTTACAATTAAAATCCATTGCAAATGACTTCTTTCAATTCTTTAATTAGAAAAATTCAAGCAATTGTTATCAGACATCTGTAAATCTGTTATGGGTTATAATATCTTGGTCATCAACAGATTGTTGAAACTCTCACGTGATGTTATTATATATTATGGGTTGGCTCTAAACCACAGCCAAAGACAAGCGACATGGTTCTTACATCTACGCACTTCAACTGCTTGGTCACCAACAATGTGTGAAGTGCTGGTCAAAGAAACAGAAGTGAGAACAGAGAGAGGACGAGAGCAGGAAGAGATTGGCGGCTGCAGTCGTGCGGTGATGAAGAGAGCGGCCATTGTCACAGGAGGAGGAATGAAACCATGACAACCATCCACTCTGTTGGCCAACACTTAGAAAATGAGCGCTGTATGGAGCCTGGGAAACCAGTGTCAAAAAAAAAAAAGGTTACCTCAACCCCCCTCCCAACACACATGAAAACAGACTGACTAATTGTTCAGAGTCAGCACAGCCTCTCGCCATTCAGCCGCGACCACCACACACACCATGAGGGCATTGTTCCAACTGCACGCTCATAACAACTTAGAGCTTCAAACTCTCCTCTGTGGTCACACAAGCAAACAGACGTACAGCAGCAACCACTTCACATCGCTTCTCTCTCAAGACACGACTAATTGTTTCATATTTTTTCTTTGTGTTGGCACATTTCGTCTTTCATTTACTGCACCGAGCCCCTGATTGATGTATTCAATGGTCATACGACAGGAAAACACACTCAGCCTTATAATAGAAGCTCAAAACTAACAATCACTTTCATTATTTCTTCCATCACTTGATTAATTGTTTAGTCAAAATGTCTAAAAAACAGTTAAAAATGTAAAAATGTAAAGAGAAAAGCAGAAAATCTTAATTAAAAAGCAGACTGTTGCCACTTTTGCTTGATTAACGATTAAATAACGATTAGAACTGTTGTTGACTGACAATCATTTTGGCACTAAAGATAACTGTACTTGCAGATAATATTTTCCAGGCTTTATCTATTTACCTTTATCTCGCCACTCGGCAGCCATCTTTGGCGTCACATACTTTTCTATTCAGGATCTTTAAGTGGTTTGTCTCTGATAACGTCACTGGCTTTATCAGCAAACATACACTTTTCCAGTCCTGCCCGCAACCTGTCCATTAAAAACGTATGTATTAAAATTTGATTTATAAACTATCCCAGTTGTACACTGTTTTTTATTGAGACAAACGATTTGTATTAATCAATATTTAATATTTAAGTACATTGGATTCTTTTCAATGAAAAATATGTTGATGTTCCCCAGAAATATTTAAAGGGTATTGTTTTAGTTTTGGCACTGACACTAAATTATTAATGATAATAATAGTAATAATAACTGTTAATAAGAGACATTGTAAGTTGTTTTTTTTTTCTAATGATGATTGATATTAATAAACTTTTAAAAAGTGACAGAATTATCCTTTAATAAGTGAACAGAGAAGGTCGCTGAATAATGTTTTAATTCAAACACAGTCACTGAAACATAATCCAAGCAAAGAGAATATACAGTAAATCAATGACTGTGATTTATTAGTTGGAAATTTACTTAGAAACAATTTGCCGTTACGTTGTGCTCCTTTGTGTATTAATATAAACTGTATCAGCAATCCCCTGTGTTTCCCACACACACACACACACACACACACACACAGAGTAACAAAGAGCGTGGGCTTGCCCTACACTTGTGGAGGTGGTTTAATGATATACGGACATCCCTGTCTGCCAGCTCAGCACCGCAGCCTTCGATTCATACTAACAGCCTCCAACAAGCAGACTATCACTCTTCTTCAGCCTGCACTACAGCCGCCTGCCCACACACACACACACACACACACACACACACACACACACACACACACACACACACACACACACACACACACACACACACACCACACACACACACACACACACACACACACACACACACACACACACACACATTGCTGCACATGGTGTCTACATCTCTACATGTATATGCACTTAACCACATTCACAAAGTGCACAAACACTCGTCGCAGCGTCGGAGAACACGAGCATTAGAGTCTGTGGGACATTTAAACTTGAGGTTTGTTTCAGGCTTGTGGAGTCACAGTCAGAGACGACGCTGCAGGAGCGTCAGACGTGTGTCCAAATATAACTGCACTTCATTCAGAGCGGGAAAAACCTCAGACAAACAAAGCAAAAACTATGGAAGTTAATGAGTATTAATGTAGAGCTACCATGAACATTACTGGTTAATGTGGTGATCAGTTTTTACATGAATTGATTAACTAAAAGTATCGAGCTGACAATTAAATTGTAATGCGAGATAAATGACTGAATAAATGATAACAGTTCTACCGATTGATTTTCTGCCAATCAGCTAAGAGACTGAATGATCAATAGTTGCTGCATATCCGGATAATTGAATTGCATTTTAATTAAGTGATTTCTTCATGATTTATTATTATTTCTTATTCATTTTCAGAGTTTCTAAAGGTAGTTTTTAGAAAGATAGAGATATAGTTTATTTATCCTCTAGGGGACGTTCAAAGTTCCAGTAGCTCGTTTGTAATAATAATAATAATAATAATAATAATAATAATAATAATAATAGTTCGTAATGAATAATAGTTAAATTAGTCCAGTTCATTTAATGTCAGTTGAAGAAAGTGTGTAGATGTAAAACAGCTTACAACAACTTGTACACCTGTCTCAATCACAGTTTGCACGCGTAGTCATTTTACTGGCAAAGTTAGAAACCTATAACATATACTGTATGTTTAATTAATCAGTGATTAAAATTAACCTGGTTCCAGACCTCTACATCACCACCGACATTTCCAGTTTGCTCACGTTTCACATAGCGCAGCTGCTACTTAGTTCATAGGACAGAAAGTTGTCCTCGGAGCAGAGCGGGAGGAGAGTGTGTGGAACCTTTAGTCCTCCACAGATTCAGATACTTTCATTAATCTCGTTAAAGAAGAAAACAAAGTGTCTGTGTGTCTTTTTGCGAGTTAAATGCACACTTCTGCAGCTTTACTCCATCTGCTAAGTAGAAGTATTGTGTGATTAATACAGCAGCAACAGAGCCAGCAACAATCCAACTCCAGCAGCCAGCTAATTGGTTGGTTATGAATTATTCACCCACCGAGGGAGCGGAGCGGCGAACGGCTCCTACCTGCTGGAACCGGACGAAGACACCTTGATCATTTTTGGCCGCATGTGATCACAGATGGTGGGGGTGTCTGAAAGTGTGCGGGGGTGGGTGGGGGGGACCTGGCCTGAGCCGTCCAGACGGTGTAGCACGTAGCTGCACTGACCACAGAAACAAATCACTGTGACGTTCAGGCAGGAGATGAACGCTGCTCATCAGTGAGCTGAGAGGTGGATCTGTCATTCAGCCGATCCGTCACTGATGTTAATGGATCACCACAAACTGCAGCCTCCAGGATGACCACGAGGACAAATCAACACGTCTCTCACATTAGGAACATTAGGAGGATTTATTGCATTGACTGCATTAGTTTTACCTAGGTGTTCCTAATAAACTGACAGCTGATATCACTTTGATAAGAAAAGTTTGTGGTTTATTGTTATTTTCTTGAAGGATTTTTATTGGTTTAACTAACTCAGATCAGATATTGAACTTGGATTTCTTTTTAACCTGCAGACCAGTGTAATAACCATCGCCTACACAGCTTGACTTGGTTTTCCAATGATCACTAGGGGAGTATCCAGTATTTTGTCAACTGTATTTATGTCAGGGGTCGTCTAAAGAATTTAAAAACTCTCATAAAAAGGTATTAAAAAAATCAATCAAACACCAGAATCCACTGCCTCCAAGTTTGAAACAGAAACAGCCCCAACAAAACCAGAACAGATTTTTTACCAGCATGACTCATGAAACACTTGACAATGAAGCTGGGAATGACACTTTTATACGAGTAGCCAGTGACAAAACGTCCACAAATAAACCAATAACAGGCTACAGAAGGCTTACATCATCAGCACCATGAAATATCAGCCCGCCTGCCATCTTATAACCCTCTGAGAGCGGGTCCAGAAACAGACCCAGCAGCAGGCTGCATCACCGAAACAAATATGCAGAAATGTGTGATGTTGCAGCTGCAGTGTGTGTGTGTGTGTGTGTGTCAAGCCATGAGTTCAATTTGGTGTGTGTGTGTGTGTGTGTGTGTGTGTGTGTGTGTGTAGGGACCGGACAGTGCAGCATCACCATCTCTTCTGCAGAGAGCGGGCCCATGTGACAGATGGATGCTATAACGGAATTAGAGACAAGAAAAATCACAAGGGCCCATTATCACCGAGCCCTCTCTGCCTGACAACAAGGATTAAAGGCGCACTACCACCACCACCACCATCATCATCATCATCATCATCATCATCATCGTCATCTCTCCCTGTATTCAGCAAAGCCGCATCCACCAGAAACATCACGCAATTATCAGGCATTTCCCTCCGCTTCCCCTCTCCCGCATCGGCACATTCAGAACACGCAGCGCCGACGCAAGAAATGTCAAACCCGTCATGATGTGAGCGAACCAGGCGCGGCGATGCTGAGGAGAGTCCCGACAGCATCATCCGCATCTGGGAGGTTTCAGAGGGGGGCTTTCACTAACCTGTCTGTCCTTTGCCCAGCGTCTTCTCCAAGCGGTACGGTCCCACATAGTTGGCGTAATGCCCGCTGTTGGCGTCCTTGCCCGACGATGACATTTTGTGGCGTGAACGGACTCAGCAGGGACTAATTTTTCTCACGGGTGTCCGAGTGGGACGCGTCTCTCAGGGGGCGAAAAGCGCAGTTCCGCGGGGCAGTGGAGTTCGCCTCGGTCGGCGTTCCCGTGTTCTCTGACTGCTGGTCGCTGCAATATTCGTCTCTCTCCCCCCAACCCCTACCTTGTGTGCGTGATTGCGTGTGTACGTGTGCGCGCGCGTATGTCTCCGCGTCCCGTAGCTCGCGGTCCTCCGCCGGTCTTGTCCTCGGTGCGGCTCAGATTGCGGTTTTGAATCTGGGTGTCATGGTGTTGGTGCCGGAGGAGCGGTGCGCTGCGGCCCCGTTGGGTGTGATCTGATGATGGGACAGCATCTACTGCTGCTGCCTGCCGCTCCAGCAGCCTGCGTCAGCGCACAGTCGATGTGAACGGACACTTCCGGTCGTCCCTTTCAAAATACAGGCCGGTCACCTCGCTGACGGGACTGCTGCAACGCTTGTTTGGTGATTGTCAAAGGGGGAAATGAAAAATCCATCACTGATCTTTGATTAATTGTAGTAGTTTGATAATATATTTATTAGTAATTAACAACCTATTTTTCCTACAGAGTAGAAACAAATCCCCAGTTAATTTCCTAATTAATCAATTAATAGTTTGGCCTACAAAATATTAAAATATTATATGATGGGGGGGGGAGACATCAAAACCATCAGAATTTGCAAATTTCAAAGTCCTCAAATGTGAGAACCTTGAAAATGTTTCACTTAAACAATTAATCAAAATCAAAATATATAAATTATATATCACAATAGCTGCTGATTTTTTAAATCAATTAAAAAAAAATTGTTAATTGTTTTGTTTAGATTTTCAATTATCCAACTAGATTTATAATGTTTCAAACTGATTTTATTCAAAAATTACAGTATTATTTTCTAGATCTTGGCAAAGAGTCTTTACAGAATTTTATTTCTACATTTCACCAATGCACAGTGGTGCACTAAATGTCCTAATGTTTGTTTGAATATCCCATTAAAACATTCAAAGTTTTAGTCCTCAGGACATAAAACAGAAAAGGTTTTAGTTGCAAATCATCGCAGCTATAATAATCAATATTTTAGCCATATCTGATTTCATTATAGATTTAAAAATTGAAATGAAAAAAAGAACTGTATCATTCTGTCATTAGTACAATACAAAGCTACTTGTTATCATCATAATTTTAATGATTTTCAGTGAGGGCTGGTGCTTCGATTTGACGTTTAAAACCATTCATGGACTAACTTTTTCTGTTGGCAAAAAAATATATCGTTTTAATTTGAAGGCCAAGTCGTCTAACTTCCGTTGCCGTGTCGTCTTAACGCAGCTGCTTTAATTAGGGAACACGCATGCGCACAGGGTCGCATGCAGGGGCTGGTGATTGAATTCGGGTGGAGGTGACAGGGGGAGATGAGAGGCTGCCACTCTTCAAAACTTCTCTTTTTTTAAAGTCTATAAATAAACCAGAGCAAAATAAAACACGTTAGAGGCCTAGAAATTTCCCAGAATGCACCGAGAAGACTTTGCACTGTGTCTGCTGTCTCATTAGTAAAGCAAAATAAAAATCTTAAAAAAGGATAAATGTCTATTTTTTGAGGCAGATTTGTGATTGTTTGATTGATTTGTAAATGTCTTCTTTAATCCGTTTAGCCAGACTCTCACTCGTTAATTAAGGATGAAGAATAATTTATGTCACTGTGTGTCTGTGTGTGTGTGTGTGTGTCTGTGTGTGTGTGTGGTGTGTGTGTGTGTGTGTGTGTGTGTGTGTGTGTGTGTGTGTAAACACGTTACACACTGGGACACTTTCACTTGATTAAGCCAGCGGTTGGTGACAACGAACATCTATCTGTCTCATCACTCCTTCACAACAAAAGCCTTTTGACCCAGCACACTCAGTGGCAGATGGGCACCCCACCTCTTCCCCTCCCTCCTCCCCCCTCCCTCCCCCTCCTTCTGCCTCCTTTTTCCTTATCTACCCCCTCCCCACTCCCCTTTCAAATGTGAGTCCCTAACAAAGACAGGGGGGGGCCTTCATTTTACCACGTTAGACCTGGTTGCCATGGGACAGCTTTCTCCCAAATTACTTCCTGCTAATTAATGTAAAGCCACCACCCTCCATCAGCGACACAGGGGGAGGTGATGACCCCCGTCCACAGATCAATCATAAATTTTCTCTTAGATCCACGCCACCATGCGTGCTCCTCCAGCCTGATCTCTGCCGTCCGATCCCCCGGTGGCTGTCACACTGTTTGGCAGCTGCAGATGGCACCGCGGCTGTAAAGCTGCACCGTCCTAATCACCTCGATGTGGAATAATCTGCCATAATCACCCCTGCCTCTGAAGACAGGGCGCAACACTCATGTCTGTGTCAAAATGTCCCTTTCTACCACAACAGCTGAGTGTTTCATGGTGGTTGAGTCGTGAGGATAAGTCACATTACGGAGCACTCTAGCATGATCTGCCTATGAAAACTCTTCTTTTGCACTGACACCCCTAAATTATTCATATTCTCTACATCATATGAATCCTACACTTGGACGGTAATAATCTATAATCTATGACACAAACTTCATTAATATCCATTCTCACATTTTGACTCAATCATTTTCATTGACATCGCAGCCATTACCACACAAACAACCATTATATCATTTCTAACTCGAGTCATGAAGCTAATGACTTTAACAGGGATGCCCAGATTGATCGGCCGCAGATCGTTATTGGCCGATTTTCATTAAAAATACATGATCGGTAGATGTGAATTAATGCTTCTAGTCACCGATCACCTGCGGTTAATACTCTGGTGTCTGCGGCTGTGAGAAGCACCAGAGAGCCCACCAATACAAAACAACATGTTGTCCATGTGGAACTTCTGCAAAGTGTGTGAGACTGGTATAACATACAACACCTGCAATGCATGACAAAAATGATCAGTATCGGCTGTAGATCGGCTTTAGTCTTGCAGGTTTTTGGTCGTAAACAAAAGTGTTAGGCAAATTGACATTGAGTTAATGGTCAGTGTCTGACTATTGATTGAGTGAATGACTGAGACAAATGTCATGGCAGTCCGTCCAATAGCTGTTGAGACATTTCATTCAGACCAAAGTCACTTCACCTGTACCTTTGTCTGTTGACATGATAGATCAAAAAAAGATTTTAAAAATGGCGCCATAAATAAGAGTGCAGCAAATCGACTCTTCACAACGGATTTACTGCGATTCGATCCAACAGGAGCCAATCACGCAGCACAAACAGAAGGTGGGTTTGGCGGTGCAGAGCAGCAGACAGTAAGTTACTTTCAAAATGAAATTTGTCTGGTTAATGTGGTTTCTGTTGCCTGGTTTCAGCCACAGGTCATTTGTGAGGTAAACTAAGCACCACATCAGTCTACGGTTGGGAGTGGAAGATGTGTTTTCGTAGTTCAACAAGGTCAACAGAGAGATGAGCCAGTATTGGATGAAGTGGCTTGCAGTCAGTAGCAGCTGTTATTTCGATGTGTTGAATGGACTTCCTGTATCTTCTGCTGCTCATCGTTTTATTAGACTTTACTGTCACAGGTGAGCGAAACAAAACATAACCTAGTTTCATCTTATTCCTCATCATCTTGTCGTCTTGTATTCTACGTAAATGTCCAACTTTACAGCAGAAATAAACATGTTTACTGCCTGGTACAAAAAAAGAGTCACTGCCAAGATGGTGACTGTGGAGCAGCTCACTCTGAGCTTCAAAACCTGTAAGTTACATCCATCTTTATTTACAGTCTATGGCACAGACTCAAGAATGGAATCCATCTTCTCATTTAAGGCTACGTCCACACGATCTCCGTCCAAGCGACTGTTTTAACTCCGTATTAGAAACGATCTCCCTCCATACTAACACACCTAAAAACACAGATCACGTGACCATTCACGAACACTGGGCATGTGAGAGTCACAGATAATACTATGAACAAGGGCCAGCAAAGACAGTTGTAGCATTCCTCGAGTTTTCAGGTAAAATGAGGCCCAGAACGTTTCCAAAAGTCTCTGTTTCAGGGGTAAATGTTGCAAAAGACATGCTTTTAAAAACTAAAATATTAGTGTTGATGTGGCCTAACTCAGCAAGAAAAGCAAATACATGAACTTCTCTTTTAATCTCCGATATCATGCTGCTGTTGGGGGCATCGGATCAGAAAATTCTGGTCATTTTAAAAAGGTAATGACAAACATATTTTGCACTTTGCAGTGGGGAAATGTCGTAGCAGTTGTATTTACTTCACCTTCATCAAGTGAATCCTCACGTCACCGCAGTTCCATTTAAATGAATGATGACGACTTCGAGCTGAATTTCTGGCTGCAGTTGCTGCTGGAATCCTCAAATGCTGTCTTCCTCCTCCTCCTCCTCCTCCTCCTCCTCCTCCCCACTGACATAATGAGCTGTGTCTGAGGAAGCCATTAGCACCAGAGACAAACAGATTACATCAGCACAAGATGTACACACTTAGGGCACGCACACACACACACACACACACACACACACACACACACACACACACACAAAGCTATTGCCAGAATTAGCCTTCTATCAGACAGCGCTGTGGATCTGCCTCATAATTTTGCAATTCTCCCGAGGCTATTGTGAATGTTGTAGGTGTGTGTTTGTGTGTGCTTAAAACTGGTGACGCACATTTCCATAGCATCGCATGAAGAGGGAGATATAAACATTGTAGGAACGGGCCACAGAGTGCACCCTTCACTTTTCAGGACGTTTCTGGAAAAAGAAAGCTTAGCCTGCAGTCTATTTCTGCATTAGTCAGCTCTATTGTGGCTGTCTTGCCAGCAGAGCAGGATAATACAGACACACACACACTCTCTCGCACACATATACACACACACACACACACACACACACACACACACATACACACATGTACAGTTCACACACATATTTCAAGCCAAAGAAGCCAAGGGAGAGAAGATTTCTTCTGACAGCAGACTGATAAAAGAGTGAATCACTGAGATGAGACGAGGACAGAAGCTTCACGAGGAAAAGTTCAGCGGTGGGTTTTAAAGAAATGTCCTTTAAATGCGTCTTTGTCAGAAACATCACAGTGGTGCTGGTGGAGTCTCGAAACAGCACATTAATCAGGGAAATGCACAGAGACTGCTCAGTTGATTTGAATATATTTCCCATCAGTGGAAAAATGGAATCGGACTCTTTTGTTTTTGCGTGAGCTCTACATGTGAAGAGGTGTTTCTAATTAATGCTCAGTGGCTCGTTTCCAACAAATCACATTTCGTTTGAAATGGTATTTTCAATCATTTCATTTCACTATGGATTCATAAACATATAAAAGGCATTCAGAGTACAGCTGTATACACTACAAGCATATATACATTCACAGATTCACCAAATTTAACACATTTACTGTCAATTTTAACCAGATGTTTTCTAATACAAATTTGTTTTGAGAAACAAATCTGTGATTTTCTTGAGCTTCCTCGTTCTGCCTTGACTCAAAAAACTAATTTCTCCAAAAATGAGAAAGTAAAACTTCCCTGGAAAAATTAGAAGCGAGAATTATATTTTATATTGATCTTTTTACCTGTTATCACCTGACCAAAGTCGTACGCAACAGAAATCCTGACCCCCCATTCTGTATGGATCTACGTTGCTGTTGTTTGGCTGCACAGTTGGTGTATGATAAACCCAGGAAGAACAACTGATATGAATAAAAAACAAAGTCTCTTGTTCTAATCACTTCTTGCTAGTCCGCAGCTTAACAATAGCTCTTCCAGAGGCAAATTGTTAGTAATTAAGTGGGGGATGCAGTGAGATGCGTGTAGTTCAGTGGTAATTACAAAACTGTTAATTTAGAGTGTTGCTCTGTAAGACCATTTAGATTAGAGCACTTGCAATTAAATTGGCAAAAGACTATAATTACTAACACCACTCACAATGTGCAGCCTCACATTCTATCTAGTTTTCCTATTTATCTGTCGGAGCCAGTTTGTGCTGTTTCTCATTACACTCAGATCTCGGAGATACAGTTTATATTAAAAGTACTAAAGCTCCAGACTCATGGATTCAGCTTCATGTGAGAGAAAGACAATTATGGTGGACATTGAATAACTTGCCTCAACAATTGTTTCATTGGGGAGACTTGACTCTTTCTGGAGTGGACATACTTTTTGCCCCTGGTAAGATTGACACTGGTCTTTTTCAGTGTGGGGACAACTATTCAAAGCCATTCAGACCTCTGGACCAGTATTTATCAAGTGGATACCTACTCTAATACCTCCCAAAGCAGAGTATTTTTATACATGGACAGTTTACACTCTACTGTCACACTCGCAAGGGTCCCAGTTCACTGAGACCTAGCTAACTGAACACAGTTCAATACAACAGCCCTGCAACAAATCCTAACTTAATAACAGAAATAACTGTGGCAACATGCAATACATGGTTCTGCTCTGCAGACAAAGACACTAATGCTGCAAGTTTGAACACCACTTATGTTTGTGAAGTCTCATGCTTAAGTAGTAAAAATAAAAGCAATTGTGTTTCAGCTAACTAAAAGTGATCTGACCAGGATGTTAAAAAAAAACACCAGTTGCAAATATGTCATCTACACATATAATAGAAGGTGTTTAACCTGCTACTTTTGAACTGACAGAGAACTAAAACAAAAAATTTGCCAAAAGGTTTGTGTGTCTGTTCGCTCTTGTTCAAGGTGTGTTTTTGGAGGTCAAAAGACTAATTACAGTATCAGCTAAATCTGAGTGGGACAAAATAATGTACAGGTCAATTAATTCATCCATGTATGGTTTTTACTGTAACATGCTGCCATCCAGTGGTTCCACTACGAAACAGCATTCAGGACTTTGAAAGAGCAGACTCACAGAGATCTGTTTTGTACTTTAGTTAGGAGAGTTGCATTTATTTTTTTTAGTTTTATTCAAACTAAGAAAATAAATTTCTCATTTGTTTGACACTTGAGGCCACAAAAAGGCCATGTTACATCAACCATACATCTTTCCACCACCCCATCAACAGTACAGATTAAAAACAAACTGATAATTCATAATTAAATGTAAACTACACAGAAATATAAAACCAGGATTATGCAGGGATATTGTTGTATGCAGGCTGTACAAGTGCTCCTGTAGTATTTCTCTGCTATTTTAATGTAAATAATGAAATTACTTTACATTCAATAAACTCTCATAAACTCTCATAAACCGCAATCTTGCACACAGTCTTAAATACAGTTCTGTCCACAGCCCTGTCCTTGAAAAATCATCTGCTTAAAAAGGTTTTCCAATGTTTTTGCAGTGGTATCAGGCCTATGAATTACAGTATGTTGCAAAAATGATTCACCTAGGCAAGGTTATTAATTCAGTGAGATGTATACAAACATACCAAATTTATTTAATGATATGTGCCAAAAGACATGCTAATACCTCTGCCTTAAGCCCCCTACTCCAATAGATCTGACTGAGGATATTAATGCAGATAAATGGGCTAAAAGCCACAGATACAATTTTTTGTTATTATTTTGGCAATTTTTGCCTTTATTAAAAGAAGGACAATGAGAGAGAGACAGGAAAGTTAGGGAACACAGAGGGGGATGACATGCAGCAAAGGGCCTAGGTTGGATTCAAACCCAAGCCATTGCGGTAAGGACTGAGCCTAAAAGGTATGCACTCTACCGGGTGAGCCAACAGGACACCCCACTGCACCTACTTTCAACACAATTGTCATTCTAAAAAGAAAACTACATGAGACTGTACTACAACAGCACAAAGAATTAACACATTTCTAATTACATCCAAACATGCTCAATACCTTATAGTTTTGTTAAGTATTATGACAGGCTCTTGTAGGAAAGGCAATTCAGAACTCTGTTTTATAACAGCACATAAAACCAGACAAACCTTCTCTCCCCAAAGAACACAACAAACAATTTGTTGTCCTTATAACAGGATTGTAGCTGACATACCTGGCCTGGCATCAGTCACAAGCCATTAAAGAAGTTCATTGCAAGGACATGCAGAGTTACAGACCCAAAACTGACACTTTGATACTCTTCCCACCATCAAACTATGAAACTGACAGAGACAAAGGACCCCTCTCTCACAAACAGACGATGCTGTAACATGTCAAAGGAATAAACAACCAGATCATGGGTCAAAGCGTCAGCTCCAGAGGATCAACGAATGGACACCAGGCAAACTTGAGAACATAGGCCATAATCTCCAGTTTGTAACAATAAGACTCTGTCTAGTGACATTTGATTGTTTTTTATATAGGAAAAGTAACGAAAAAAGGACTATCACTAAGGTGTGAATCCTGGCCTCTCTGTGCTATGCATGAACACACACACAGACACACACACACACACACACACACACACAAACCTCCTATCCTCTGTCCCTCTCTAGATAAGAGTCATAAACTATAACACAAAGTCCAATCCTGGGTAGTGACCAGCTAAACACTCCTCACAGACACAGATCTGAGGAAGAATATAACGTTAAATATCTAACTGTTCTGTAACTCATGAGATGTTTCTATGTAACAGGTCACCAACTCGCAAGAGCAGACAGAGAAGGATTCCTGGCAGCTTTAAGGAAGTGATGAAGAAATAGGTGAAAGATTTCTGAGAAATAGAGTGCACAAGAAAAGATGTTGATAATTATCCACATGTGTGTGTTTACACCGACTGGACAACATTGTTTTTAGATGAACTTGATGTTTTGCATTCACTCTGAAGGGTGTTGGCACTTACATTGTACTAATAGAAACACATTCCCACACACAGTTTTATAATTAAAACAGATTGCGTATGTGACATCAATACGCTGTCATACAATCATGTCAGTGATCTTCATCCTTATTACACAACGTATGCCATTATTTTTTATCCATAACAGTTATGTCCAATGAGCCACAGTTTTAGTGTTTACTGTACTGTATTGTATCATTACACACCTATGGTATTTTTCACATTGTGAAGGTTGTTTTGCTTTCATAATAATCAATAATTAAAAGTGGGGAAAAAGTAGTATACTAATGGTATCTAAATGTCTATAGTCAAAACTTTTCAGTTGGAGTTGCATTAGGCCAAACTGGTTCAATAATCACAGGTTAACATATTTGTCCTCGTACAAACTCAGAAGGGAAAGAACAAGATTAGTAATAGAAACCTGTTTTTCCAGTTCATCAAATGCTTTTGGTTTCTTTATGCAGCATAAATAGCAAAGCTGACACAGACAGCCCCAAAGTCTCTGCAACCTGATGTCAGGTAAGTTTTATTGAATCTTTATAAGCTGGAGCCATTTTACTGTTTTACACTTGTTCTAAGTTTTCATCAAAATATATTACACATACTTACCTAAAGTTATTCAAGTGCTTTACTGTGAATGTAACTGTGCCCAATCAATGGCAAAATAATTATACTTTATGTGCCGTGTTTTAATTTATCTTATTTAATTGTCTGATGTTGATTTGCTATCAGTCACCAAAAATGCAATGTTTGGTTCTGTGAAGCTAAACAGATAATATGTATTTTTTCCTCTAGGTTTTGAAGGATAGAGGAGTTATGGGAAAAGTCAGACGACGTCTACAATGAGCACAGGACATGAGTTTGCAGGTACACTCCCACTTAAAATACAGTACTTATATTTATATTTATTTAATTAGTAGTTTAATTTAATTAGTTTTTCTAGTCAGGCAATCTCGTCAACAAAACAATTTTAAAAGACAGTTACAAGAAACATAGAAAACATTACATAATAAAGCTTTAATATCTCGAAAGGGAAATATAAGACTCTAGTTTGATGGCAGTTTCCAGTTTGTTCCATTTAAACAGTGAACATATATCTGAAACCAGATCTAAGCAAAACACTGCTACATTACTGATAAATGTGGCAATGTGATCATCACAAATGAGCAATGTTTTTCAACGTATTTATATTTTCATATTTATGCACTTTTGTCATACTATTCATATATTATATTCATACTATATTCATATTTATTGTTATAATAACAGTACAGACATACTGCTGCCCACATTTGTGTTGTGGCTTTTGTCTTTGTGATGTGGCTTCTACATTGTGTTGTACAGGCCTAGAGTTTGACTCCAGGTCTTGTTGTGGAAACAACAGAGAAGCAGAAGCAGTCACTTCAAAGTCATTTTAAGTGTTAAAAGTAGAAGTTTGTTATATGGTGTGAAAATTGCAGTTGCTGAACTAAAGACAGTCTGAATCAGCGCTGAATGAGTTCACTCACTGTTGTATATACTGAGGTGCCTTTAAACGATAATGTGTTAAGTTACTATTGTATGTAGTGAAGTGTCTTAAAAATATTGATGTGAATGCTTTGATTTCCACTTATGGTTAGCAGTGAATAAAATTTAAAAAATAGTCCTTGTCCCAAACTTCACCAAGAATAAATTGTTTTTGGTTGTGTGAAAATAACTGTGGTTCTGTAAAAGTAAGGAAATTGTAAATTTTTTTTGCCTCTAGGTTTTGAAGCACAGGGAAGTTAAAGGAAAAGTCAGACCATGTCTACAATGAACACAGAAGGACCAGAACTTGCAGGTACACTCCCACTTAGAATAGTTCTATACTGTAAATTCAGTTACTGAACCTCTATATGCATATGTTAATACATATGAAAGCAACAAAAGACACCAGACACAAACCAACATAGACATGGATGATTTAGCTAAAGAGCAAGGAAGTGGTCATCAACCTTTCACATGCACAGATCATATCTTTTTTATGGTTTGTTGAGGAAAACCGAAGTACAGTATTTAAGGTTTCCTGTGGCGTTTTTAATCTTTAATGGCATGTGTATGATCATGGTGGCATTACGATACCCAGTCCAGCCAGAGACTTAACAGTGTTCTACTGATCCACAATTGGTGGTGATGAGGTGTGAATAAATGTAGTAATGCAGTAAGACCAGGAAGAATAAGACCGCAATCTAAGAAATATGGATGTAAAACAATCAACAACACACACAGATCCAACATAATGTCATTGTAAAATATTTTTTGGATGGTTCTTCATTCAAACATCTTCCTGAAGTATTTAAAACCGATCAACTGAAAAAAAACTTTGTGTACAGAAAGTAATAGGGAACAATAGCATAGGATGCTGGAACCCCGGTGACAAACACAAGCCATGTAGTTCATGTAGTTGCTTTAAAACTAAGGTTGTACGGTCTAAAAAAAGGAGAAGCAACCATGTTGAATTAGCAGTAACTTAATACAGCAGATGCAGTCCTGATATGGCTCAAGAAGAGCATTCTGACTGGTGAAAACTGAGAATTTGGGTGAAAATAAATGTCCACACTCTGGACCTGTGGGAAGAGCCATCATGGACTTTTGTTGTACATTCTGTGACTTGTTCACCATCATAACATCAAGTCTATCAGGGTGCAGAACCGTGAGGGACAATCAGGTGGATAAAATGCCAAGTGAGAAAGGACCATGACCATATTAAGAGAACCTATAACACATCCATTGATGGGACCTCATGTGTCACCATGGAGCTCAAAATGGATCATTTTTGTGAACTGAATTTATGCATGTATGGAAAACTACTGCTTTTCAGCCATAACAGATATGGTCGGAATGTCCAGTAAATGTTTCATCTACATGAGCTGCTATATTGTATCAACTTTAACGTCACACTATAAATTTAAAAAAAAAAACCTACGTTTGCCTGTCTATTTTTATTATTTATTTATTTATTTATTTATTATTTTTTATTTTAGTTTATGACAAATCCAGATTATTTAACCTGTTCATGTTCTGCATATACAATATGTAACATTAGTGCATCAACAAAAAACGTATACATCAAAAATGAGACAAGTGTCTTCAGAATTAATATGGTATTTAATATTATTCTTAGTATTCATTCTTTCATTCTTTTTTTCTTTTCATAAATCGCCACATCCATATTGCTATGGATTATGGGTAGCTTTGTGAGCAAAGTTAACATCCTAAGCAGACTCTCTGGGAGTCATAAGAAAAGTCAGCTTTAAGTCCCACTGAACTTGATGAAGTACAGTCAAAAACATTTGGATTCAACGACTATTTTACAGCTAAGCAACAGTTGCTTCTCTTTGATAGCTCCTTTTGATGAAGTCAGAGAGTTTAATAACATATGAATGTGGCTCATTTTCAAATTCATAGCCACCACTAAACTACTATTTGCATTAAGGCCAAGCTACAACCAGGCACCAATTAGCTTAGCATGAAGATTGGTAACACCGCTCTGCTGACCAGTGACTCCAAAGTTTGTAATTTAATAATAGTGCTTGTTTGTTTAATACAAAACCAGATCTATAAAACTTTTTGGTTTCAGAGGGAGACATGAAGTCACTGCTCCATCGTTATTCACCAAGAAATATTTACAGCATGTAACTCGTACACATGCACATGCAATCCAGTTGTTAATTTCTAAAAGTGGTCTTCTTTTTCTTTTTAACAGTCCTATTCAACTTTCTATCCAAATTTGGCCTGAAGAAATTTTATCCCAACAAACTTACTCTTCATTCTCTCTTGGAGATCAACAAAAGCAACATATATGAAGAAGCTGTTGAATCAGTTGAGAAAATACCATGGTGTTTTCTCAGAAAACTGTTTAAAATCAATGCTGAATGCAGGAGCTGTACACAATCATTAATCAGTTATGAGGAAAAAGGTAATTTGCTTGACCTTTACACTGCAGATGACGCTGCAGGAGATAATAGGGTTAACCCTCTCGACCTCATAGTTGCACTCTTCCTTTGTGCTGACAGCTTCTTGCAACAAGAAATGGCCCTCAAGATGTCAATGTGCCAGTTTCCTGTCCCTCTGCTGTTGCCCCATGGTAATAGGAGTCAGTGTACCTTGATGCTGTGGGCTCTCAGAGACATCGTCAAAGAGTGGTGTCCACATGATTTGTCTGAATCAAGTGGGTTTATCGAAGAAAACATTGTTCAAGCAAATATACCGTGCTATTCCTTTGTCAGACTGAAGAACTGCAGCTTATCAAAGTCCCAGATTCTGAATCATGTTCTCAACAGTGGACAACAGAATAACAATATCTTCATAAACAGAGAAATGGAAGGAGGAGCAGATGAAAGACAAATTTCAAATGGATTGGTGGAGGTTTACTGGTACCTTCCCTGTGGTACTGAAAATCTGGACATATTTCCAAAACCAGTCGCCATTGTGAATTTGCGAGGAGAGATTTCTGAGTCACTCACACAATTCAACTTTCTTTTTCAAGTGTCAACAGCTACATTTGTATTCCTGGACAAAGTTGAAGAAAATGAGCACAGGATTCTGACTTCTCTTCAAGATGTGAAATCCAAACTCTTCTTAGTTATCAATCAAATGAAAGGACAGAAATTGACGTGTGTCAAGACAATGGTTGATGAATTAGATTTACCAAGTAGCAGAGTTAAGGTCAAAAATCCAAAGACCAATGTTGCAGAGTTTTCAAAAACACTTAATGAGGCGATCAAGACACCCCTGTTAGGTGTCAAAACCACAAGCATTGTAAATATGTTCGACAAAGCTGTTGAACTTGGTCTGTGTGTGGACGAAAGCAAAACTGACAAACATCAGAAAGCAGCTGAGGAGATCATGGAAGGCATTGGGATGCAACGTATACAGGACTACAAGAAACAACAACTTCCTTTACAAGGAGAGAACTGGAAAAGGTTATCAAAGTTAGAAAAGGAGGAGTGTAGATTGAGGGAATCTGGTGACACAAGCCTTGAAGAGTATAAATGTCAGCTACAGGAAGAAAAACAGCGAATTAGGGAAGAGCAAAGAAAATACAAAATGTCCAAAGGAATGAAGAGTTTTATTGAATATCTATCTACAGCTGACAAAGAGAAGAGAGATTTTTTTCTCAAGTGGTTGAAACTCAAGTTTAATACACGTTCACAGAAAGAACTTTCTGTGTTGCATAAGAAATTCAAAGAGCAATGCAATAACAAAAATACAAAACTCATGGCAGAGGTAGATCAAGCGTTGTTGGATAGCTCTTTAGGAATAGAGCATTACATGAGAGAGATGGGACTGATCTATGAGTTCTCCATTATCAGCTCAACAAAAACAGCAGATGAAATATCTTGTCTCCCTGGTTTGGCTGCTGAAATGTTGTTGGATGGATATCCTTTAGAGCTCTTGGATGGAGATGCTTCCAACATCCCAGAGAGGTGGGTGACAGATGTGCTGATGGAGCTTCACAAGAAGGTTGGACAGAAGAGCAGACTGTTGGTACTGACTGTGTTGGGTGTTCAAAGTAGCGGGAAGTCAACACTCCTCAACACCATGTTTGGTGTGCAGTTTCCTGTCAGCAGTGGCAGATGCACAAGAGGAGCTTTCATGCTCTTCCTCAAAGTTGGAGAGGATATGCAAAGCGATATGAACTGTGACTTTATAGTTCTCATTGACACAGAGGGTCTAAAGTCTCCACATTTGGCACAATTAGAGGACAGTTATGAGCATGACAACCAGCTGGCAACCTTTGTCATTGGCTTGAGTGATATCACTGTTATCAACATTGCAATGGAAAACTCAAATGAAATGAAGGATGTCCTGCAAATTGCAACTCATGCATTCTTGAGAATGAAGCAAATTGGTAGAAAGCCAGTTTGTCATTTTGTTCACCAGAATGTTGCTGCAGTTTCAGCTCATGCAAAAACCATGACTGAAAGAAAACATCTCTTGGACCAACTCAATGAAATGACTCAACTTGCAGCTGAAATGGAAAAGCAACCTGGTATTAAAGCATTCACAGATTTGCTGGAATATGACATCGAAAAGAACAACTGGAACATCCCAGGACTCTGGCATGGAACCCCACCAATGGCACCAGTGAACACAGGTTACAGTGAAGACGTGGTAAATTTCAAGAAAAATCTTTTGGAGACAGTAAAAAGTGACACAAGAGATGAATTCTCAAAGATCCCAGAGTTTCTAGAATGGATGAGGAGTCTCTGGAAATCAGTGAAATATGAGAACTTCATCTTTAGCTTCAGAAACACTCTTGCAGCTCATGCCTATGACAACCTTTGCAAAGAGTTTAATCAGTGGGAATGGGAATTCAGAAAAGTGATTCTCTCCTGGCAGACAGAAGCAGAGTTAGAAATCTTAAATGCTGACAATGAATCTCAGCTAGAAACCTGGAACAGACTGGTTACAACAAAAAAATCTGAGGTGTCAGAGAAAATAACAGACCAACAAACAATCATAAAGGAGAAACTCTCTGACTACTACAAAAGGAAAGACAAACATGTAAATCTGATAGAGAAATACAAAGCTGACTTTTTCAACAGTATCACTAGACTTGGAAACGAAATTAAACACTCTGTTTGTACTAAACTGGACTGCATCCTTGAACAAAAAATAAGTTCCAAAAAGGCTCAGGACATTCAGAGAGATTACAGAGGTGTGATTGAAGAGCGAGTCATGAAGCTCCTAAGTGACTGCAAGGAGTCCAAACTGTCCGATGAACAGCTGACATATGAGTTTGAAAAGATGTGGGCTGAAGCCACCATAAATGTGTCTGGTCTGAAGGAGCGTGATATAGTAGCATGTGTCCTGAAGCAGATGAGAAAAAATTTCTCAAACCTGAATGTCAATGAGAAATTGCAGAATATTGAAGATCTGAAGGAGATCGGGAGGGGTCCATTTAAAACTACAATTCATCACACAGACTCCTTTATGAAGAAGTTTAAAAAACTGTGGAGAGCAGATGTGCAGAGCTTTGCCGACAGTGTCATTGAGTCTTGTACACGGTTCATACTTGATAAAGTGAAGACGACTGGAGATTACCAAGACTCCTTCACAAAGGATCTTCTGGAAAAAATTGATGAGTTCCTTACACAAAGCCACAAGCCCCGCAAAACAACTACACAGTTTGAGATTGATCTGAAGCTTCACATCTGTGGCATTGCCTCAAGAGAGTTCCTTCACATGCACAGGAAATTCTTATCAGACAATGATCCTCGGACTCCGCTGGAGAAGTACAAGACTCAGTACCTGTCAGATTTTCTTGATTTGTACAAAGAGAGAGATCACTGCCAACGTAAAGCAACTGATTTTGTCCAGTTTTGTATCAAACCTGCTGTGGAAGAGTACATCAACAGATCTTTGGGAATAGACATTGCAGAGGAAATTTTGACAAGTTGTCATTCATCAAAGTACAGTTCACGTTCATTTTTCCAGTACAGCATTTTGAAAGAGTTGCTGCAAAAGGAAAACTTCAAGAGCTTTGTCAAGTACATTGATAACTATGAAAAATATGTAAAGGGTTGGATATTTGAACAAATTCAGCAAAAGATGTCAGAGGACAACACTTTGTGCAAACTGAAGAACAAGAATTTACAGGTCATAGTTAAAAAAATCACAGATGTGATACAACGGGCCTCAAAAGGAGAAGGTGGTGTTCTGCTGCCAGATAACAAGGAAAGCATCACAGAACTCATCAATAACATGCGCAAATATTTTAGTAAAGACATCTCAATTTCAGTGGAGACTGAAAAAACCACTTTGTTTCAAATCCAAAGCACATGCCATCCATTTATCAACAGCCTCAAGATCTCTATAGACGACTTAAAGGAAGAACTTCAGGAGGAATTCTCAAACTCTGACAACATCACTGAGACTCTGAATAAGCTTCCTGTCAAACCACAGGATGAGCTTTTCAAGCGGGTGTTTGGTTGTGGACACCAGTGTCCATTTTGTAGAGTTCCCTGTGAGGCTGGAGGCAAACAACACAAGAAACATCATGCAGCTATTCATCGGTCACAAGGTCTTGGTGGAGGTATTAATGATGTCAATAAAAAGTTAATTGAAACGCTGTGTACAACTAATGTTCACAGTCAAAGTAAATTCAGAAGCACAGACACTAATTGGGAGTGGCATCCTTGCAAAGACTACATCAAGTTCTATCCAAACTGGCACATTCCTCCAGACAACACCATGGAGGCATCTGCGTACTGGAAGTATGTCCTGGTGCAATACAATGACAGATTTGCTCAAGAATATAAGGTCATGCCGGCTGATGTTCCAGAGCCCTGGAAGAGTATCACAAAGCAACAAGCACTGAAGGGGTTGAAAGATGCCTTCAACATAAAGTGAACAAAGTACAATCCTTAAAACTAAAATTAAAACAAAACATCTTTAAACAAAACAAAATTTAAACGTGAAAGAATTTTTCAAATACAAATGCAAACTCCGATGAAGACCAAAATAATACAGGAACTGATCATATTAAAGCATTTAACTGAACAATCAGTCAAAGGATCAATATGCCTACTTTTTTAAAAATGATCAACTTTGCTGAATCATTATCTTTACTTAGAATTAATATTTTGTGATATTTCTTGTTGATTTCTTAAAAAATTTTAGATTTTCTCATTTTGCATTTACTTTTCTATGTGCATAAGAGTAGGTGTGCACATTGTGATGATGATGATGATGATGATGATGATGATGATGATGATGATGATGAAGATTTACTGCAGAGACCCAGTAAAAAAAGAGATGCTTTATATTCGATATGTTAGCACGGTTTTAGCTTCATTTGGCTTTCTCATGCTTATTTGCAAAACGATGTTTTAAAATTATGTGTATGCTACCAATATTGATACAATTGACTTTTGGTGGTGAGTTGTTTTGTTTTTTACACGGATGATAATAAGTTGAACAAACCGCAAAGAAGTTGAAAACACAGAAACAGATACTTAGACTTTTTATTTGTTTTATTCTTTTAAGATGTTTATCAAACTAACACAATGAATGTGGTGCACAAAAATGATGACTAAGTAATATGACCATTGACACTATATAATGTTCCCAATTAAATTTTTACAGCTTTATCTTTTAACTGTACTTGTACTCTACTGTAATTAATATGTGCTTGAAGAGTAAAAGAAATCAGCATTAGTTGAAATGTATACATGCACGTAACGCAGATACTGTGGCATCCTTTCATGTGTTCTAAATGATAAATATATTATTTTCACTCTTTTAGACAGATGATGTGTTCAATAGCAACAAATCCAAATAGCTGGATATAGTTTTGTCATATCTGATTTTTATGTATTGTTTGTTCTTTTTGGGGTTTTTTGGTGATTACAAACATTTTTTTATCACTGTTGATGATGATGTTGAAGTACAAAGGCCATGACCGACAGAAATTTTTTCCTGTTTTATTTCTAATTTGTACATTAAGAAAATATTTATTTTATTATATTTATTTAATGTGTATTTGATAAGTATACATATAATATAATATATATAAGAAATGTATATGTTGATGCAACTAATTTGATAGTGATGTTTGAATATTAACTAATCAGTTGAACAGTAGGTAATAATGTGATATCTGATTGGCAACTGTTTTTCAGTCAGGTGACTGAAGTTGAAAAACTGGAAACTATGTCATATTTGTGAACATTTTCTGTGACTTTTTTCTCTTTTTCAAGTTGATATATAGTCAAAACCTTTGACTGGTACTGTACATTAAAGCCATGTGCATAATCTTTGTAATAAATATGTTAAAAAGTAAAGCTTAAAGTGGCTATGATAAATACTTTCATTACAATGTTTCATATGTAAAGACTGTGATGATGTAAAATATGTCTTTAACCTTTCTGAGTTTCAACTATCTGGTTCACAGATATACTGTTCTGGTTCACTCTTGGTCTTCTAGCATTGTTTTTGGTCATTGCAGGCAGCTAGTTTCAGAGAAAAAGCTCTGATAAAGCCACTCTACACTACCTTTTCAGCAGTAAACATATTCTCCCTCACTGGTTGGTAGAGACCAAAAACCATGCTTAAAGAGAGCAAATGTTTTTTGGACTGGTAAATGCTGGATGTGAAAACAAGCAATTGTCTGCTATCATTTTCAACATATCAACTTAAAATATGGGGCACGTTCAAAAGAGCTGGTTTTGACTCTTAACGTTAACTCTGAACTTTGATTGGACTAATCCTGAGATGGAGAAGCTAGAAAAGTTATATGTGTGCCTGGTGATTGAAAAAAAGTTATTTATGGAGCTCCATTCTATGATTCCCCATGGCAAAGGTTTAAAAAGAGAAGAGCCTCGATTTTAATCCAGTGGAGCTAAGAATAATATGGTATAATGCACATTTATTTTCTAATAATAATTAAGACAGCAGTAGCAGTGAATTGAGTTGGAGTGAAAAAAAGAACCAATACGTTGAGACTTACATTTTATTCAACGAAGTTCACTCATTCATTATTGAGCAGACTTGAATTTTGTTATTTGGTGATAAAGTACTGAAATCCTACTGTTTGTTAAAGTTTTAAGCAAATTTTTTCAGCTGTAACCTGATGGGGACAAAAAGCTGCTGGTAGCGGAGGATAGAATCAAAAAGATAAGACAAAAGCTTATTTATAGACCTATGATTACAACTTCATAGTCTAACCCAGTAATAATGATTTGGATGATGTGCAGTTTAAGCGTCTTGGTTCAAACTGAGTTTTTATACATCTATTTTGCATTGAAAAATCTTGCTCAACAGCATTTAATGATGCGTAGTAAATTTAGACACAGTCAAATTATGTTAAAACATGTTAAGACCTTGTGCAAAAACTTTGAAACTAATTTTAATCCAGTTTCTAAATCTTAAAGTCTTTTCAGCTGCACTAGTCATTCTCACAATCTAAATATCACAGTCTGTCAGTGTGATTTTTTTTATTTTTTACCAGTGGCTAATGCATTGTCAATGTTTCAGTGGAGGGAAGTGTTTGACAACCTGACAGCTGCCTCAATATTCATAGAGTCACAGGGCTCTATCTTACAACAGGCGCAAAGTGCAAAACAAGTGTCTTTGCTAGTTTCCCACCAGCGCAGTTGTCATTTTCCCCTCCAGTACTCTTGCACTTGCACCTATCTGTGTCTCATGGGCGTGTTAGTCTTAAAATTAGGTCATCAGTTGCATTGTTGGCGCACTGCTAATTTGAGGCGGCAGAAAGTGATTGTGCATTTTACCCGCAAAAACCTGGTCTTAAGTCAGTGGCGCAGTATTTCACTGTTATTTTAAGCAGCATCAAAAATATATTCAGTTAAAAGACTTAAGAAATGGGCAGTGAATTCAGTGACAAATGGATTGATAAGTATGTATTTTTATGGGACTTGTTCTGTCAAACTGAAACCTAATACATTTGTGTCTCTAGGTTCTCAAGAGCAGGCAAATGAAGAGCAGAGTCAGACAATGGACAAAGAGGGAAATAAGCCCGCAGGTACAAACCCATGAACCTATGCAAATTATGTATATTTCTTTTTTTTAAAGTATATTTTTTTGGGCTTTTTATGCCTTTATTGGACAGGATAGTAGAGAGACAGGAAATGGGGAGGCAGAGAGGGGGAATGACATGCAGTAAAGGCCGTCCGATGCGGGACTCGAACCGGGGCCAGCTGCAGCGAGGACTGTAGCCTCTACACATGGAGCGCCTGCTTAGACCACTACGCCACACGACGCCCCAAATTATGTATATTTCAATCAGATATAATGGTAACTTAGTTGATATGAATGTAACAAACAGTTACACAGTTGGATTTGATGGAAAAGGCTCTGCGGTTTGAGGTAACTCTCAAAGAATCCAAGCAGCTATGACGATTCTGCTGAGAGAGCTAATCCCCGTTCACACATACATGAACGTGAATCTGAGTTAAATCAACAACGTGGAATACTACTGTATATAAGGAAGAGGTTGGGGTGGTGGAGGGAGCTGCAGCAACAAGTTGGTATGAGTGTGATCATTACAGTAATACTGCAGTCAGACCACTATGGAGGTCACTATGGTCTGGACTGTGAACACAGCAGTATTATTTTTGTTGCCTCCCATAAATCTTTGCCTAAAATCCTGTCTCTAAGATCTGCAGTCAGTTCCTTCCATCTCATGGCTGGATTTTTGCTCTGATATGGATTGTCACCTGCGAGACCTAATATAAACAAAAGTATGCCTTTCCAAATCATGTCCAGTCAATTAAATTGATTGAATGAAATTGTAATAAATTAAAATTAAAATTAAAGTATACAAACATTTCATGTTAAAGCGAAATGTGAGGTATTTTGTCATATATATACAGTATAAAGGCTGTATATGTATATATACACATACACGTATATACATACATGTTATCCATTTCTAAAAAATATCCTCTCTTTGACAGCACTGTGGGACTTTCTATCTAAAGTTGGACTGGAGAAATTTTATCCTAACAAACTTACTCTTCATTCTTTCTTGGAGATCAACAAAAGCAACATATATGAAGAAGCTGTTGAATCAGTTGAGAAAATACCATGGTGTTTTCTCAGAAAACTATTTCAAGTCAATGCAAAATGCAGGAGTTTGACAAATGTATCGAACACTGTTGAGGAAAACAGTAATCTCTTTGACCAAGACCATCACATTGCAGATGACGCTGCAGAAGATAATAGGGTTAACCCTCTCGACCTCATAGTTGCACTCTTCCTTTGTGCTGACAGCTTCTTGCAACAAGAAATGGCCCTCAAGATGTCAATGTGCCAGTTTCCTGTCCCTCTGCTGTTGCCCCATGGTAATAGGAGTCAGTGTACCTTGATGCTGTGGGCTCTGAGAGACATCGTCAAAGAGTGGCGTCCACATGATTTGTCTGAATCAAGAGGATTTGTTGAAGAAAACATTGTTCAAGCAAATGTACCGTGCTATTCCTTTGTCAGACTGAAGAACTGCAGCTTATCAAAGTCCCAGATTCTGAATCATGTTCTCAGTCGTGGACAACAGAATAACAATATCTTCATACACAGAGAAATGGAAGGAGGAGCAGATGAAAGACAAATTTCAAATGGATTGGTGGAGGTTTACTGGTACCTTCCCTGTGGTACTGAAAATCTGGACATATTTCCAAAACCAGTCGCCATTGTGAATTTGCGAGGAGAGATTTCTGAGTCACTCACACAATTCAACTTTCTTTTTCAAGTGTCAACAGCTACATTTGTATTCCTGGACAAAGTTGAAGAAAATGAGCACAGGATTCTGACTTCTCTTCAAGATGTGAAATCCAAACTCTGTGTCGTTTTTAATAAAGGGAATGGTAGAGAGGACACGATTTCTGTAAAGACATTGTTGGATGAATTACAGCTAAAAGAGAGCGTGAAAACGAAACACTCAAGGATAAATGTTGCAGAATTTTCTAAGACACTTTGTGCGACCATCAAGACATCCCTTTTAGATGTTAAAACCACTGTGAACACTGAAAATATGGTTGACAGAGCTGTTGAACTTGGTTTGTCTGTGGATGAGTGCAAAAGCAAAGACCAAAAAAAAGCAGTTGAGGAGTTTGTGAAAGAAATCGTTGAGCAGACCACACCATCCTATAAAAAACAACATTTCCCATTGCAAAGAGAAAACTGGATAAGACTATCACAGTTAGACAAGGAAAAATGTAGGTTAAAGGAAGATGGCAGCCTACAAGAGGAAGAAAACAAATCTCAGCTACATGAAGAACAAGAAATCAGGAATGAGCACAGTGAACACAAGCAATCTACAGCTATGAAGAGTTTTATTGAACATTTGTCCAAAAGTGACAAAGAGGAGAGAGATTTTTTTCTCAAGTGGTTGAAACTCAATCTTAACGCTCATTCAAGAGCAAGAGTGTCTGACCTGCGTAAGAAATTCAAAGAACAATGGATGAAGAAAGATGTAAAACTCATGGCAGAGGTAGATCAAGCATTGTTGGATAGCTCTTTAGGAATAGAGCATTACATGAGAGAGATGGGACTGATCTATGAGTTCTCCATTATCAGCTCAACAAAACCTGCAGATGAAATATCTCATCTCCCTGCTTTGGCAGCTGAAATGCTGTTGGATGGATATCCTTTAGAGCTCTTGGATGGAGAGGCTTCCAATATCCCAGAGAGGTGGGTGACAGATGTGCTGATGGAGCTTCACAAAAAGGTTGGGCAGAAGAGCAGACTGTTGGTACTGACTGTGTTGGGTGTTCAAAGTAGCGGGAAGTCAACACTCCTCAACACCATGTTTGGTGTGCAGTTTCCTGTCAGCAGCGGCAGATGCACAAGAGGAGCTTTCATGCTATTCCTCAAAGTTGGAGAGGATTTGAAAAGTGAGTTAAATTGTGACTTTATTGTCGTCATTGACACAGAGGGTCTAAAGTCTCCTGATTTAGCACAATTAGAGGACAGTTATGAGCATGACAACCAGCTGGCAACCTTCGTCATTGGCTTGAGTGATATCACCATTATCAACATTGCAATGGAAAACTTGAATGAAATGAAGGATGTCCTGCAAATTGCTATTTACACATTATTGAGAATGAAGAAAACCGATAAAAGGCCAGTAGTTCATTTTGTTCACCAAAATGTTGCTGGAGTTTCAGCTCATACAAAGATCATGACTGAAAGAAAACATCTCTTTGACCATCTCAATGAAATGACACAAATTGCAGCTGAAATGGAAAAGCAGCCTGGTATTAAAGCACTCACAGATGTGCTAGACTATGATATAGAGAAGAACAACTGGAACCTCCCAGGACTCTGGCATGGAAACCCACCAATGGCACCAGTGAACACAGGTTATAGTGAAGCTGTGGTAAATTTCAAGAAAAATCTTTTGGAGACGGTAAAAAGTGACACAAGAGATGAAGTCTCACAGATCCCAGAGTTTCTAGAATGGATGAGAAGTCTCTGGAAAGCAGTGAAATATGAGAACTTCATCTTTAGCTTCAGGAATACTCTTGTGTCGCATGCTGTCAACAGCCTTTGCAAAGAGTACACCCAGTGGCAATGGGACTTCATAAAAGAGATTTGCTCCTGGCAGAAAGAAGCAATAGAACAGTTAAAAATGCACAATGAGACTGACGTCCAAACTTGGAACAAAGTGATTGAATCAAAAAAATCGGAGGCTTCAGAAAAAATTGAAACACAAGAGAGAAACATTAAGGGAAAACTTGACTACTACAGAAGAAAGGACAGACAAGCAAATCTGATCGAGACCTACATCAAAGATGTTTATCAAAACATCAACAATCTTTCAGATGAAATCAAACATTCTCTGAACAATGGACTGGATTCAACCCTTGTGTTAAGAAGACAAGTTGAAGAAACACAAATGGGACAATGGTTGATGAATTGCCTGAAAAACTGTAAACACTGCACGTTGTCTGATGAACAACTGACAAAGGAGTTTGAAAAGATTTGGCCTGGAGTTTTCAGGCAGGTTATGCATAATACTGCAAGTCTACAAAAAATTGGTGAGGTTTCTTTTGAGGTCAAAACTGAACATCAATTAAACAGCAAAAATGACAGAACAGAACGGCAGAAGTTAGAGAGTATTATTCAGTCTTGTACACAGTTTGTACTTGATAAAGCACAGACAAACGCAGATTACAATGATGGATTTACAATAGAGCTACTGGAAAAAATACACAAATCCCTTCAAGAAACCTGCAAGCATTGGCAAAACAAGTTTGAGATTGATCTGAAACTACACATGTGTGGCCTTCCATCAAGAAAATTCATGCAGAAAAACATCTTGTTAAATATCGATCCCAAACATCAGCTGGAGAAAAAGAAGACTCAGTACCTGTCAGATTTTCTTGATTTGTACAAAGAGAGAGATCACTGCCAACGTAAAGCAACTGATTTTGTCCAGTTTTGTATCAAACCTGCTGTGGAAGAGTACATCAACAGATCTTTGGGAATAGACATTGCAGAGGAAATTTTGACAAGTTGTCATTCATCAAAGTACAGTTCACGTTCATTTTTCCAGTACAGCATTTTGAAAGAGTTGCTGCAAAAGGAAAACTTCAATAGCTTTGTCAAGTACATTGATAACTATGAAAAATATGTAAAGGGTTGGATATTTGAACAAATTCAGCAAAAGATGTCAGAGGACAACACTATGTGCAAACTGAAGAATAAGAATCTACAGGTCATAGTTAAAAAAATCACAGAAGCAATGGAACGGGCCTCAAAAGGAGAAGATGGTGTTCCACTGCCAGATAACAGAGAAAGCATCACAGAACTCATCACCAACATGCGCAAATATTTGAGTAAAGACATCTCAATTTCAGTGGAGGCTGAAAAAACCACTTTGTTTCAAATCCAAAGCACATGCCATCCATTTATCAACAGCCTCAGGGCCTCAATAGAGAACTTAAAGGAAGAACTTCAGGAGGAATTCTCAAACACTGACAACATCACTGAGACTCTGAACAAGCTTCCTGTCAAACCACAGGATGAGCTTTTCAAGCGGGTGTTTGGTTGTGGACACCAGTGTCCATTTTGTAGAGTTCCCTGTGAGGCTGGAGGCAAAGAACACAAGAAACATCATGCAGCTGTTCATCGGCCACAAGGTGTTGGTGGAGGTATTAATGATGTCAATAAAAAGTTAAGTGAAACACTGTGTACAACTAATGTGCACAGTCAATGTGAATTCAGTTGCACAGAAACTAACTGGGAGTGGCATCCTTTCAAAGACTACACCAAATACTATCCAGACTGGCACATTCCTCCAGACCCCACCGTAGAGGCATCTGACTACTGGAAGTATGTCCTGGTGCAATATAATGACAAATTTGCTCAAAAATTCAAGGCCTTGCCAGCTGATGTTCCAGAGGTCTGGAGGAGCATCACAAAGCAACAAGCACTGAACGGTTTGAAAGATACCTTCATAAAGTAAACAATATACAATCCTGACAAGTATCTTTAAGCAAAACAACATTTAAAAATGTAAGAATTCACGTACAAATGTAAACTTCAGAGAAGACCAAAAGAATACAGGAAGTGAACATGGTAGAGCATTCAGATGAACAATCAGTCAAATTAAAGAAGGATCAATAGATCAATACTTTTCAAAAATGATCAACTTGCCTGAACCATTATCTTTACTTAGAAAACCAGAAGTCTTCAGCCTAATTTAGTGTAATGGAAAACAATTAAACATTTTTGAACCAGTGCATGAAATGATTCAAGTATGACATAATACAAAGATTTTATATTTTCTTTTTAAGTGTATGTTGTTGTTTTTTTTTATTTCTGACTTTGTGAGTCAAATTCAAAAAAGGTCTGAATGACAAATGATGAGTTGAAAAGCTGGAAATAGTTAAGTAACACTTTTAAACAAAAATCTTTTTGTTGATTTCTTTTTAAGATTATAAAGGCTTTGTTTTCCTTTTTAAATATTCTGTGGGCCATCATATCTACATATATACATTTTTTGTTTCAAAAATGATGATGCTGATGGTGAAATTGATGATACCGCATGAAAAATAGATTATGTTTTGTGATATTCTTTTTTGTTGTTTTAAATTTTCTGCTGACAAAATCTCGTTGTTTGTATTTTTAATGTGCAAAAGTACCAGTGTGCACAATGTTATGATGATAATGAACATTTACTGCAGATATAGTTTTATATTGGGTATGTCAGCATGGTTTTAGTTTCAGAGTTAGCTTTTTGATCCTCATTTGCAAAACAATGTATAAAAACTGATGTGTATTTGGTACTAGTCAGTGATTAATTGACACAATGGAATGTTGGTGCTGAGTTGCTTTGTTGTTGTTTTTTACACGGATGAATAAGTTGAACAAACTACAAAGAAGTTCAAAACACAGAAACAGACAATCAGACTTTTAAAAAACATATTTTTTCTTGTTTTATTCTTTTAAGATGTTTATCAAACTAATATAATGAATGTTGTGCATGAAAAAGACAATTAAGTACAGAGACTTGTGATGAGATGGTTTGTAAAAATGTGTCACTATTTACATTTAAGATTTGTATTTTTTAACTGGACTTAAAATCTTACATTGTAACCTGTTACAAGGCAAGTAATTGTGTGCTTGAAAAGTAAATAAATCTGCATCAGGTGAAACGTATGCATGTTGACGCAAATTACATTTTGCGTCATGTGCAAATACTGTGGCATCCTTTCACCCATTGTTACTAACTTGTGACTTTCATGGGGATTCTTTGGTTATTACAAAAGTTACATTCATCTTACTACACAGTATATAATGACATGTACTGAAGATAGTGATGCTGATGCTGTTGAAGTACACAAGCCATGTCAAGCAGAATTTTTACTGTTTTATTTCTAATTGATACATGCAAAACATTTCTTTGCTGTAATGTGTATTTGATAAATACTGCCAAAAATACTGATCTGATTGACAACTTACTTTTTCCAGACAGATTATTTAAACAAGTTACAAAGAAGTTGAAAAACTGGAAAATATATCATATTTGTTAACATTTACTGTTTGTCTTTTGTTGATCTTTTTCTTATTTTTTTCAAGTTGTATGAAGTACAGTTTTGTGCATATTGACTACTGATGATGATAATAATTAAGATCATGTGAAAAAATGTTTTGTAAGAAATATATTAAAAACTAAAGCTTAAAGCCCCTATAATAAAAAAAAAAAAGTCATGTAAACAATGTGATGGTGTGAAAGGTGTCTCTAGTGATTTTCAGATCATTGTGTATTTGTCTAGACCACAGCTTTACTGTTCAGGTTCACAAAAATAGCTCTGAGGAGGCATACAGCTGTTTTTGGTTGTGGCAAGCAGCTGTTTTCAGATAAAAAGCTATGATAAAACCACTGTACACTACCTGCTCAGCAGCAATCAGCTGACAGACACAGTTAGAGACTAACTGGTGAGCACAGTGGAGCATTTAGCCACTAAACAGCAAGAAATTGCCCTCAGGAGATGATATGGACTAGAGCCCGCCCAATAATGATTTTTGGGACTGATGCTGATACTGTTATTAGGGAGTAAAAAAATTCAGATCAATATATCGGCCAATACACACACACACACACACACACACACACACACACACACACACACACACACACACACACACACACACACACACACACACAGTATAAACACTTGTGAAAAAAGATATGTAATGAAAGCAGGATATTTTACACTTTAACAATAATTTTACTGGGAATTAAGTAAAATAACTATAAAAATAAATAACTGTAAATAAAATACATGAGAACAAATGTGTATATAGTTGAAACCAGAAGTTTACGTACACTGTATAAAAAGACACATAACCTTTTTTTCTCACTGTCAGACATTAAATCAGACTAAACTTTTCCTCTTTCATGTCAGTTAGGATTACCAAAATTGTTTATATTTGCTAAATGCCTGAATAATGAGAGAGAGAATTTTTTAGACAATTTTTATTACTATCTTCAAAGTCAGAAGTTTACATACAGTACACTTAGATTACTATGCCTTTAAACAACTTGGGAAAGCCCAGATGATGATGTCATGGCTTTGGAAGCTCCCGATAAGTTAATTGACAACATTTGAGTTAATTACAGGAACACCTGTGGATGTATTTTAAGGCACACCTTAAACACACTGCTTCCTTGTATGGCATCATGGGACAATCAAAAGAAATCAACCAAGATATCAGGAAGAGAATTGTGGACTTCCACAAGTAAGGTTCATCCTTGGGTACAATATCCAGATGCCTGAAGGTGCCACCTTCATTTGTTCAAATAATTATACACAAGTATAAACACCATGGGAATGTCCAGCCATCATATCACTCAGGAAGAAGACGGGTTCTGTGTCCCAGAGATGAACGTGCTTTGGTGCGAAATGTGCGTATCAATCCCAGAACAAAAGCAAAAGACGATACTGAAGATACTGGCTGAAACTGGTAAGAGAGTGTCATTATCCACAGTGAAACAAGTCCTGTACCAACATGGGCTGAAAGGCCACTCAGCGAAGAAGAAGCCGTTACTACAAAAGCAAAATAAAAAAGCCAGATTACAGTTTGCAAATGCACACAGTAGGGTTGCACGGTATACCGGTACCAGTATAGTACCGCAACACTAGAGTTTTGAAAATGGTACTATACCAGCATTTAAAAACAAACGGTACTTTTATTTTATTTTATGATGTGAGTGTGACGTAATTGCTCGAGCGGATGTAAGCCGCCTCCCACGCACACTCGCATGTTTAGACTGAGGAGGAGAGAGAAACGACAAATCGCGTCTTAGACAGACAGACCGGGTTGAAGAAAATACAGTAGATAGAGATGGCAGCTGCAGAAAAGCCCGTACGTGTGGACAAAATGGGGGCCCGAAGTACGGTGTGGAAATATTTTAGGTTCAAACCGAACGATAAATACGAGCCACTGAACCCAGAAGCACCGCAGTGCAAGCGGTGCTACAAAGTGTGTCTCACAAAAACAGGCAACACTTCAAACCTGTCGAAACATTTAATGGACAACCATGCGGACTTGTTCCACGACTTCAGTCAAGAACGACAGGTGATAATGTTGCTCACCTGTTCACTGCACTGTAATGTCAATGAAAGAAGTACAAAGCCCCTCCCAGCCCAGTAGTAAACCTACAGTAGCCTGCATTCAGGGAGCTAAAACATGTCCATGGTTAATAAATACATTAAAAAATATATTTTTAAAAATTAAATTACATTCTTTAAATATTTAAACAACCCATTAAGACAATGCATAATATAATGAAATATTTTTTACAAAAAGTATCGAAAAGTATCGAAATACATATAGGTATCGGTATCGAAACAGAAATTTGGTATCGTGACAACCCTAGCATACAGGGACAAAGACCTTAATTTTTGGAGACATGTCCTGTGGTCTGATGAAACTAAAATTGAACTGTTTGGCCATAATGACCATCATTACATTTGGAGGAAAAAGGAGGAAGCTTGCAAGCCTGAGAACACTATCCCAACTGTGAAGTACGGGGTGGCAGCACCATGTTGTGGGGGTGTTTTGCTGCAGGAGGGACTGGTGCACTTCACAAAATAGATGGCATCATGATGAAAAAACACTATGTAGAAATATTGAAGCAACATCTCAAGACATCAGCCAGGAAGTTAAAGCTTGGGTGCAAATGAGTCTTCCAAATGGACAATGACCCTAAGCATACCGCCAAATTAGTTACAAAGTGGCTTAAGGACAACAAAGTCGATGTTTTGGAGTTGCCATCACAAAGCCCTGATCTCAATCCTATCGAAAATTTGTGGGCAGAGCTGAAAAGGCGTGTGCGAGTAAGGAAGCCTACAAACCTGACTCAGTTACTCCAGTTTTGTCAGGAGGAATGGGCCAAAATTCCAGCAAACTATTGTGAGAGGCTTGTGGAAGGATACCTAAAACGTTTGACCCAAGTCATACAGTTTAAAGGCAATGCTACCAAATACTAATGAAATGTATGTAAACTTCTGACTTTGAAGAAAGTAATAAAAAATTGTCTAAAAAAATTCTCTCTCATTATTCTGGCATTTAGCAAATATAAACAATTTTGGTAATCCTAACTGACCTGAAAGAGTAAAAGTTTAGTCTGATTTAATGTCAGACAGTGAGAAAAAAAAAGGTTATGTGTCTTTTTATACAGTGTATGTGTAGTGGGTCTAATTCTGCGTTGTGTTCGATTACGATGAATGGAGAGGACACACACTGTAGCTGGTCACGACACAATTTATTCTCCGTCCTGTATTATAGAGAAGACGTATTCACCGGTGTTCACAAGTGTTTTCTCATACATGCTCTCTTTGCTCTCTCTGGTCTCTCAGGGAAGAGTCAGGAGCAAGAGAATTTTATAATGCAAAATTAAATAAAATACATAAAATGTTTTACATCAACATAAGCTTAAGAACATAAAGTGCGTAAACTCACATACCTGTATTATAGAGAAGAAGTATTCACCGGTGTTCACAAGTGTTTTCTCATACATGCTCTCTTTGCTCTCTCTGGTCTGTAACACCATGAACACAGTCACCACATGGCTCCTGTGAGCATTCATTCTCAATAGTACACGCTAGCGTTATAAGCTACGCAGCAGCCTAGCAACACACACGGCCATAGTACTTCTCCACTCGAGTTAGCAAATTTACGCATGACAATATAACAAAAAAAATACACTTTTAACACGTGTCTATGTGACTACACCAGCATTACAACAGTTTAAGATAACTTACATTAACATTTTACAACGAAAACAATGAAAATATGCGGAGCAGCAGAAATGCGTACCTCTCAGGGAAGAGTCAGGAGCAAGAGGAAGTAAAACCCCCAGCGCCACGCGATAAGTACAGTTTCAAAATAAAGTACCCATTGTACTTCCTGTATTTCCCAAACCTTCCCTCTAGCATCTAGCTGCGTTTTTACCTACAGATAACATTTTCAACCACACAATACTTTATAACAGCATTAATAACACTCAAAAGAACGAACAAGAGTAACCATAAAAAAAAATACTGTCCTTCAAAATAAAAGTGCGCTTCAATGTCCTGTTCATAATATTGCGCAACAACATCACATCATTACATATGTACACTTCTGGTTTCAACTGTATGTATGTTTGTATATATATTTAACTTGAATGAAAACAGAGGATCAAATATACATAAAATGCTGCCTTTATAACTTTCAGAGAAAGTAGCTCAGCTGTGGTGAAGAACGGGTTCACTTCAACTGGTCCACAGCCAAACTGCTGATAAATTAATGATGAAGTTTACTTACAGTTTCAGAAATAGTAATGAAGCATTTATAGTACCAAATGATACCAGCCCTATTTTACATGAATGAAAAAGCTGAAGAAGCACAACTAGAAAATAGTCTGATGTGACTTCGGATTAGTTAGTTAGTTAAAATGAATAGTCAATCATTTTGTTAATTTTGATGGTTGTTTTGTCATAAATAATTTTTTGAGAAAAAATGTTTAAAATAATAACTGGGGACACGAACTCCACCCATCTTCAAGAAGAACTGTGTATATTAGCGCTCGGTCTGATCGGTGGTTACTGAAATGAAATGCAGAAAAATGTCAACACCTACATACTGTGAAATCAAATAACATAATTAAATATTTAATTGGTGTATTGGTGGTTCAGAAAGTGGAAGAGGAAAAAGACTCAGGTTTAAAGATCAATAGTTCACTTGAATTCCACTTGCACATTTCAGAAAGAAATACAAAAGGCAAGCTCTATACTAGCAATGATCAGAACTTTTCAAAGTTTAAGCAATTAAATATTTCTATCATTATACAAATCTTTGATAAGATAAATTAAAATATATAGAAAATATTGAGAGGGTTAACGAAAGAGCTACTAAACTAATTAGGTCTGAATGAGATGTCATATAAGTACAATGAAAATGTATCAAATAATGTGTTATTCCTTAATAAAGAGATATGAGGAGACATGAACAAGCAAAAATATTTAATCTATTTATTGAATACAAAAATTAGACAAGGTTTCTAATTTTTCTTCTGAACTGAAGGTCATGGGTCAAAAATATAAAGTCTATAAACTTAGATTACTGGAGCTTCTAGGCCTGAAATCAAGCTGAATTAACTTGTAAACGGGGATATAATGTACCACCGGCGACATTTGTCATTTAAATGACCAAATCAGTGCTCATAAGTTTTCTACACTGCTTTGTTAATGATTATTAACACTGGAGCTTATCTTTAGAACCTCAGTGAATATTTCACTGTCACTTGTCAATTTCATTAGCTCAAGCAGCAGAATACTACTTTTGTAGGCTCAGCTCAGCCAGCGGTCCACAGCAGGACTGTGCTGACAAGTAGATCACCTGATTTGTGAAACACTCACACTGTAGAACCTTGCTTAGAAGTGACATGATTGAGTGTTCACATGATAAAATATCAAAGCTGAGCCTTTCATCCACTTCTGAATAATAGGTATGATTTAAAAGGGAATGCCTTAAAATTATCTCTGTGTGTAATCATTACTATGTGTATTATTATGTTTTACATTATCTGCATGGGTGTATGTGGGTTTGTGTAAGTGTTGTACTGTATATGGGGCATTTGTTTGAGTGAACACCCAGTCCGGGAACATGCACTCAGCACACTCTCATACACACCCAAAATGAAAGGCACAAAGAAAAACGAGATAGACAGGTGATAGTGGGTGTTTTTTTTTTGGCAATTTGCCAATGTTGACTATGAGAAGGGGACAATGGAAGGATAACACAAGTCTACCACCTCAACTTCCTCAAAGCGTGGAGAGAGGCGGAGCATGTTTCTTTGGTGACTAAAGTTAAAGAGAGAGATAAGTTAAGGCCCGAGACACCAAATTCCACCAATTCCACCTTTTCCTTTGTGACAACCAGTTCACACCATCCCAGACATCAGATGTTGCCAGGTTGCAGCAGGGTGTGTTCTCCTCCCTGTCTGGCTCACAAATCTCATACAGCACCATGTTGAGACAGTTACATGAACACAAAAGAAAAGTAGTTCAGAAAAGCCAGAATGTTGGAGATGGGAGTAATAGAAGTCCAACAGTGCATGGTGTAGCCCCATCCTTCTTGAGGTCAAGAAGTATGGCTCTATTCAGTTCTGTGTGGACGTGCGCCTTCTCTCCAAAATCCAATGAAATTGGAAAAGGAGAAGCCTGATAGTTTTATGTTTAGTATGGTGTTGAGTTTATGTGAAGTGTGTTGATGCAGTGGGGACATGCAGATGAACGGGCTAAAAGCAACAATTAGACTGCACCAATTTTCAACAGCATTGTTATTCTACAAAGAATAAATTATTAAACAAAAAAATAAACAAATTTCCAATTATGTCTTCATCTGCTCAATACATTTTAGGTTAGTTAGTATTGTGTCAGGATCTTGTTAAAAAGGTAATTCAGAATACTGTTTTATAGTAAGACAGGCAAAACCTCCATAAAGAACACCAATACACAATTTGTTCTCCTTATATCAGCGTGCTAACAAGGATTTTGAAGAGGATATTGAAAAATACATCAATCTAGCTGACAGAGAAGCATTCCTGTCAGCTTTATGGAAGTGATGAGGAAATATGATTTCTTAGAACAGAGTCTGATAATGATCCACATGGGTGTTTACACCTATTGGACAACATTCCATTTAGCAGAACCTGTTGGTTTTGCTCTTCACTTGACGAGTGCTGGCAATGACACTGTACTCATGGTGACCGCAAAAACTAATTCAAACAGATAAATTTGCAGATATCAGGCTTAGTAAAAGTTGTAATTGAATTTCAAAATACATGTAAATGTAATCTGTCAAATCAAAATATTGGTGATTACGAAGGGGTTATATCCAAAAACACTCTTTTGGCATATCTGCAGACAACACAGGTCAGACAGGTGATAGGTGTGAGATCTAATTTAACACTCAGTGATGCTTCATTATTACAAAACACCTGCAATCATTTGTCCAATAAGCCAGAGTTTTAGTGATTAATGTATAATTAATTAATTGTCTTGTACCATTACAAAACTATGGTATTTTTCAAATTCTACAGGTTATTTTGCTTTAATAAAAATAGAAGAATGAGTAAAGTAGAATGAAAAAAAGTAGTATGCGCATGGCATCTCAATATCTAAATTCAAAATGTATCGTTGGAAGAGCTGTAAGAGTTTTTGGGGGTGCCAGGGCTTCGACCAGACTGGCTCAATAATGACAGGATGACATATTTGTCCTTGTACAACCTCAGAAGGGAAAAAACTAAATTAGTCATAGAAACCTGTTGTACCGGTTTATCAAATGCTTTTGGTTTCTTTGTGAAGTATAAATACCACAATTGACACAGACAGCATCAGAGTCTCCTGCAACCTGATGTCAGGTATGTTTTAGTGAATGTTTTTTTGCTGGAACCATTTTACAGTTTTACATTTGTTCTAAGATTAGATACAAATATATTACAAAAGCTTATATGGAATTAGTGTTTTAGTTTGAAATTACATATAACTGTGTCCAATCAATGACAAACAAAATATACTTTATGTGCCGTGTTTTAATTGATCTGATTGCTATGAGTCACTAAAAACGCAATGTTTGGTTCTGGTTTTGTTATGTATTTTTTCCTCTAGGTTTTGAAGCACAGGGGACTAAGGGAAAAGTCAGACATGTGAAAAATGAACACAAAAGGACTTGTATACATTCAAATAATTGCAATCATTTAATTCATTATTAGAGGACTTGAAAATAGTTTAGGCCATTAAAATCACATGGACAGCAAGCAAGTGTTAAGGGTTCTGAAAGTAAAAGTTTGTTATACAATATGCAACTTGCAGTTGCTGAACTGAAGACAACAGTGCTGAAACAGCGCTGAATGCGTTCAGTTACTGCTGTACGTATTGAAGTGCTTTTGAATATTGGTGTGTTTACTTACTCTTGTATGTACCAAAGTGCCTTTGAGTGATGATGTGTTCAGTTACTGTTATACTTATTGTAGTGCCCTTGAATAGTGGTGTGTTTACTTACCATTGTAGTACTAAAATGCCTTTTAATCGGGATGTGACTGCTTAGCTTAGGAAAATATGGATGAAGATTTTTGAATCAGCAAAGTAATTTGTGATTTCTACCTCTAGTTAGTAGTAGTAGTAATTTCTAAAACATTCTGGCCCCAAAGTTCACCAAGAATACATTGTTTTTGGTTCTGTAAAAATAACAGTCGTTCTGTGAAACTAAAACAAGATGTTTTTTTTTTTCCTCTAGGTTTTGAAGTACAGAGGAATTAAAAGAAGTCAGACCATGTCTACAATGAACACAGAAGGACAAGAACTTATAGGTACACTCCTACTTACAATAACAAAATACAATATACTGTAAGTTCAGTTATTAAACCTTAAACAACTGCAATTTTTTTGAAGTATATGACTTATTTTCTTATTAAGGGGTTAATTCAGGTTTATTGACATGGGGTTATATGAGGTACCCTTGAATACGGATGGGCACCAAATTCTGGTATTAAACGGGCCCCTGGGGCTAAATTTTTATACACCAGAGTATCGACACACCTCAGACGTTATCGGTTCTGCTGTCGTTAGTGGATAAATTAAGAAAATAGAGATTTCCTGTTTATTATTGCGACCTGGAAGAGAAAACTACACTTTCAAATATGTGGTATTTATTTTGCATGTAAGGGTGGGAAGACGAGCGATCTATGGAAACATCCAGAGAAAGTCCGTCACATATAGACGGAGAAATGTTCAGTTTTCGACCAACCACATCTTAGTTCATCTATTGCTGCGTCAGCTGTGTTTTGTATGCTGCAGCCTGGAGCCAACACATTACAACAACATTACATTATACGAACATGGGTTAGCTGATCGTTATGGGTGTGTTCTTAAATTAATTAATATTATATTCATATGCATATTCTGAACTGTCATTCTGAAATTCAGGTTCAGTTTCAGATCACTCACACACTCTGTTCTTACTTGTTGTTTTTTTCTTACACAATAACAAAAAAAGTACAGATAAGAGTACAGTTAAAGTACTGGCTCAATGAGTGGTATTGATAAAAGTAGTAGTACAATTAAAATCTTAATGATACCCATTCCTACTCATGAATACTACAATACCTGGAGTAGATTCTGTTCAGCACACACCCAGTCAGGAAGGCTGGGGAACCAGCAGAGTGGCAGAGTGATTTGTTGCTGTTGCACAGGGGCCACCAGAAAAAAAGCGTTTTCTAAACTTTTAAAAACGCCCACCGAAACAATCTAATATCTGTTTAAATGAAGCTTCAAATAGAATATTTTCAGCTTTTTATCTTCCTGTGATAGCAGCACTTTGCTTTGGCACTACATTTTTTCAACTGCTATACTACCATATTCCTACTCGCGGCAGCCACAGGTCAGTCGAGTGAATCAGAAAACCTCTTAATACGGTGTACTTGTGCGTAGGAATACAGTGTTTCAGCAGTTGAAAGCAATAATGGCCAAGGTAACTGAGTGGCTCAACCTATCCTGCCTTACATTAAACACAGAGAAAACAACACCATGTACTTTTTGAATAAGAGAAACCAAAGTGAAGTCCCTAATATCTATGTTAGAGGACAGCAAATATCTAGTTGTCATCCTTGACTCCTCTTTAACTTTTAAAAGACATATTAAACAGGTGTGTCACGCCCTGAAGTTTAACATTGCAAACGTCCATCGCATCCGAAACTCGCTATCTAACGAAACTGCAAAATCTTATCTGAATGCCATGATCCTGTCTTGTATTCTGTATTGTATATTGTATATTTTCCTGGCGTCAGGCAAACAAGACTGCTCTAAATCCAATAAGATCACTCTATATCCAAGCCCTAAAAGTCTTGGATAAGAAACCACAACAGTTCCCATCATTATATAAGATGTTAAGCCTTGATAACCTTGTTATGTTCTCAGAAATTGGCTTAATCCATAATGCCTTTTCTCAATCAGCGTTCTCTTATAAAGCTATCAAAGAGTGGAATAGGCTCCTTCACAATCTATAAAATATGACAAAGTACTTCAGTTTTTCCAGTGACATTAAAAACTGGATTTTGAGCAATCAGTTGTGTCAGCACTGATCTTAGGTAGGTGTTAGAAGTTAACCTTGTGGGCACAAGTGATACTAACTTTGTCACTTTAGATGTAGCTAGTGAATCTGTCATATTGAAACCTTGAAATATAATCTCATATTTTAAGTAAATATTTTATGTTTTTTACTGTTTTTATTGTGGTTTTCATTTTTTTTTTTAAATGGTTATTGTGCCCTTATACTGTATTCTGTGCTGTCCAGTGTGTACTCATTGTCTTTCAATATATTTGGACCTTGTATTTTCTGTATTCTGTAATTTTTCTTGATGTGTACGTTGTGGGACTACAGACGGAAATTAGGGTTTCGTTAAATCTGGTGCAACCATCTGTTTTCACAGGAAAATAAAGGGCTGAAAATATTTTAAATTAAGCTATATTTAAAAAGATATTGGATTGTTTCAGTGTGTGATGAAAATTGTCTAAAAGACAGAGAGATAGTTACAACATGTAACTCTGCAAATCACGTATACATGCACATACAATCCAATAGGAGCAGTTGTTAATTTCTAAAAGTGGTCTTCTTTTTCTTTTTGACAGTGCTATTCAACTTTCTATCCAAACTTGGCCTGAAAGAATTTTATCCCAACAAACTTACTCTTCATTCTCTCTTGGAGATCAACAAAAGCAACATATATGAAGAAGCTGTTGAATCAGTTGAGAAAATACCATGGTGTTTTCTCAGAAAACTGTTTAAAATCAATGCTGAATGCAGGAGCTGTACACAATCATTAATCAGTTATGAGGAAAAAGGTAATTTGCTTGACCTTTACACTGCAGATGACGCTGCAGGAGATAATAGGGTTAACCCTCTCGACCTCATAGTTGCACTCTTCCTTTGTGCTGACAGCTTCTTGCAACAAGAAATGGCCCTCAAGATGTCAATGTGCCAGTTTCCTGTCCCTCTGCTGTTGCCCCATGGTAATAGGAGTCAGTGTACCTTGATGCTGTGGGCTCTCAGAGACATCGTCAAAGAGTGGCGTCCACATGATTTGTCTGAATCAAGAGGGTTTGTCGAAGAAAACATTGTCCAAGCAAATATACCGTGCTATTCCTTTGTCAGACTGAAGAACTGCAGCTTATCAAAGTCCCAGATTCTGAATCATGTTCTCAACAGTGGACAACAGAATAACAATATCTTCATAAACAGAGAAATGGAAGGAGGAGCAGATGAAAGACAAATTGCAAATGGATTGGTGGAGGTTTGCTGGTACCTTCCCTCTGGCAAAGGAAAAATGGACATATTTCCAGAGCCAGTTGCCATTGTGAATTTGCGAGGAGAGATTTCTGAGTCACTCACACAATTCAACTTTCTTTTTCAAGTGTCAACAGCTACATTTGTATTCCTGGACAAAGTTGAAGAAAATGAGCACAGGATTCTGACTTCTCTTCAAGATGTGAAATCCAAACTCTTCTTAGTTATCAATCAAATGAAAGGACAGAAATTGACGTGTGTCAAGACAATGGTTGACGAATTAGATTTACCAAGTAGCAGAGTTAAGGTCAAAAACCCAAAGACCAATGTTGCAGAGTTTTCAAAAACACTTAATGAGGCGATCAAGACACCCCTGTTAGGTGTCAAAACCACAAGCATTGTAAATATGTTCGACAAAGCTGTTGAACTTGGTCTGTGTGTGGACGAAAGCAAAACTGACAAACATCAGAAAGCAGCTGAGGAGATCATGGACAGCATTGGGATGCAACGTATACAGGACTACAAGAAACAACAACTTCCTTTACAAGGAGAGAACTGGAAAAGGTTATCAAAGTTAGAAAAGGAGGAGTGTAGATTGAGGGAATCTGGTGACACAAGCCTTGAAAAGTATAAATGTCAGCTACAGGAAGAAAAACAGCGAATTAGGGAAGAGCAAAGAAAATACAAAATGTCCAAAGGAATGAAGAGTTTTATTGAATATCTATCTACAGCTGACAAAGAAAAGAGAGATTTTTTTTTCAAGTGGATGAAACTCAAGTTTAATACACGTTCACAGAAAGAACTGTCTGTGTTGCGTAACAAATTCAAAGAGCAATGCAATAACAAAAATACAAAACTCATGGCAGAGGTAGATCAAGCGTTGTTGGATAGCTCTTTAGGAATAGAGCATTACATGAGAGAGATGGGACTGATCTATGAGTTCTCCATTATCAGCTCAACAAAAACTGCAGATGAAATATCTTGTCTCCCTGGTTTGGCTGCTGAAATGTTGTTGGATGGATATCCTTTAGAGCTCTTGGATGGAGATGCTTCCAACATCCCAGAGAGGTGGGTGACAGATGTGCTGATGGAGCTTCACAAGAAGGTTGGACAGAAGAGCAGACTGTTGGTACTGACTGTGTTGGGTGTTCAAAGTAGCGGGAAGTCAACACTCCTCAACACCATGTTTGGTGTGCAGTTTCCTGTCAGCAGCGGCAGATGCACAAGAGGAGCTTTCATGCTCTTCCTCAAAGTTGGAGAGGATATGCAAAGCGATATGAACTGTGACTTTATAGTTCTCATTGACACAGAGGGTCTAAAGTCTCCACATTTGGCACAATTAGAGGACAGTTATGAGCATGACAACCAGCTGGCAACCTTTGTCATTGGCTTGAGTGATATCACTGTTATCAACATTGCAATGGAAAACTCAAATGAAATGAAGGATGTCCTGCAAATTGCAACTCATGCATTCTTGAGAATGAAAGAAATTGGTAAAAAGCCAGTTTGTCATTTTGTTCACCAGAATGTTGCTGCAGTTTCAGCTCATGCAAAAACCATGACTGACAGAAAACATCTCTTGGACCAACTCAATGAAATGACTCAACTTGCAGCTGAAATGGAAAAGCAACCTGGTATTAAAGCATTCACAGATTTGCTGGAATATGACATCGAAAAGAACAACTGGAACATCCCAGGACTCTGGCATGGAACCCCACCAATGGCACCAGTGAACACAGGTTACAGTGAAGCTGTGGCAGATTTCAAGAAAAAACTTTTGAAGACGGTAAAAAGTGACACAAGAGATGAAGTCTCACAGATCCCAGAGTTTCTAGAATGGATGAGAAGTCTCTGGAAAGCAGTGAAATATGAGAACTTCATCTTTAGCTTCAGAAACACTCTTGCAGCTCATGCCTATGACAACCTTTGCAAAGAGTTTAATCAGTGGGAATGGGAATTCAGAAAAGAAATTCTCTCCTGGCAGACAGAAGCAGAGTTAGAAATCTTAAATGCTGACAATGAATCTCAGCTAGAAACCTGGAACAGACTGGTTACATCAAAAAAATCTGAGGTGTCAGAGAAAATAACAGACCAACAAAAAATAATGAAGGAGAAACTCTCTGACTACTACAAAAGGAAAGACAAACATGTAAATCTGATAGAGAAACAAAAAGGTGACTTTTTCAACAGTATCACTAAACTTGGAAACGAAATTAAACACTCTGTTTGTATTAAACTGGACTGCATCCTTGAACAAAAAATAAGTTCCAAAAAGGCTCAGGACATTCAGAGAGATTACAGAGGTGTGATTGAAGAGCGAGTCATGAAGCTCCTAAGTGACTGCAAGGAGTCCAAACTGTCCGATGAACAGCTGACATATGAGTTTGAAAAGATGTGGGCTGAAGCCACCATAAATGTGTCTGGTCTGAAGGAGCGTGATATAATAGCATGTGTCCTGAAGCAGATGAGAAAAAATTTCTCAAACCTGAATGTCAATGAGAAATTGCAGAATATTGAAGATCTGAAGGAGATCGGGAGGGATCCATTTAAAACTACAATTCATCACACAGACTCCTTTATGAAGAAGTTTAAAAAACTGTGGAGAGCAGATGTGCAGAGCTTTGCCGACAGTGTCATTGAGTCTTGTACACGGTTCATACTTGATAAAGTGAAGACGACTGGAGATTACCAAGACTCCTTCACAAAGGATCTTCTGGAAAAAATTGATGAGTTCCTTACACAAAGCCACAAGCCCCGCAAAACAACTACACAGTTTGAGATTGATCTGAAGCTTCACATCTGTGGCATTGCCTCAAGAGAGTTCCTTCACATGCACAGGAAATTCTTATCAGACAATGATCCTCGGACTCCGCTGGAGAAGTACAAGACTCAGTACCTGTCAGATTTTCTTGATTTGTACAAAGAGAGAGATCACTGCCAACGTAAAGCAACTGATTTTGTCCAGTTTTGTATCAAACCTGCTGTGGAAGAGAATATCAACAGATCTTTGGGAATAGACATTGCAGAGGAAATTTTAACAAGTAGTCATTCAGCAGAGTACAGTTCACGTTCATTTTTCCAGTACAGCATTTTGAAAGAGTTGCTGCAAAAGGAAAACTTCAATAGCTTTGTCAAGTACATTGATAACTATGAAAAATATGTAAAGGATTGGATATTTGAACAAATTCTGCAAAAGATGTCAGAGGACAACACTTTGTGCAAACTGAAGAATAAGAATTTACAGGTCATAGTTAAAAAAATCACAGATGTGATACAACGGGCCTCAAAAGGAGAAGGTGGTGTTCTGCTGCCTGATAACAAGGAAAGCATCACAGAACTCATCACCAACATGCGCAAATATTTGGTTAAAGACATCTCAATTTCAGTGGAGGCTGAAAAAACCACTTTGTTTCAAATCCAAAGCACATGCCATTCATTTATCAACAGCCTCAAGATCTCTATAGACGACTTAAAGGAAGAACTTCAGGAGGAATTCTCAAACTCTGACAACATCACTGAGACTCTGAACAAGCTTCCTGTCAAACCACAGGATGAGCTTTTCAAGCGGGTGTTTGGTTGTGGACACCAGTGTCCATTTTGTAGAGTTCCCTGTGAGGCTGGAGGCAAAGAACACAAGAAACATCATGCAGCTGTGCATCGGCCACAAGGTCTTGGAGAGTATATGAATACAAAAACTCAGAAGCTTGTTGAAATACTATGTACAACTGATGTGCACAGTCAAAGTACATTCAGTTGCAAAAAAACTAACTGGGAGCATCATCCTTACAAGGACTACACCACATACTACCCAGACTGGCACATTCCTCCAGACCCCACCATAGAGGCATCTGACTACTGGAAGTATGTCCTGGTGCAATACAATGACAGATTTGCTCAAGAATATGAAGCCTTGCCAGCTGATGTTCCAGAGGCCTGGACGAAAATCACAAAGCAACAAGCACTGAAAGGGTTGAAAGATGCCTTCAACATAAAGTAAACAAAGTACAATCCTGACAAATATCTTTCAACAGATCAACATTTAAACATCTAAGATTTTTTCATATAGAAATTTAAACTTCGGAGAAGACCAAAATAATAAAGGAACTGAACGTGATAGCGCATTCTGCTGAACAATCAAGCAAATGAAACAAAGATCAACACTGTTAGAAAAATATCTTCAGCCTAATTCACCATGATGAAAAACAACTCAAATCTTTAGAAATCTGTGTATGAAATGATGACAACAAATATTTTTTTGTTTTCTTTTTTTGATTGATTGTTTGTTGTAATAATTTAATTTTTTTGGTGTTTTGTTTATGGAATTAACTTTGTGGTTCAATTTCAAAAATCAATTAAACCAGTTTGTGAGAGTGAAAAATGCAGCCTCCTTTGGTCTGCTAAACATGATGAATTACAAATGATGAGTTGAAAAAATGGAAATAGTTCTGTTTGACTTTCAGACATTTTCTGGGTTTTTTTTTTTTTTTAAAGTTCATAGATGTTTGCCTTTTTTCAATTGTCTGTAGGCCCACCAGCATAATGACGAGTGAGCATGATAATCACATTGACAATGATAATCATAAAGTAAATTATAATATACTAAAAAAAAATTGTGTAAAAAAGAGATCATGTTTTTGTGTTTTTTTGTTTGTTTTTTTTCATTCATTTTTTGGCTTGTGTTTTTCGCCTTTGTTCAAGTTTCTATAGTGCAACAATTATGATGTCGACAATGAAAATGCTAATGTTGTGTTTCGCGTACCACATGAAAATCAGAGATTATGTTTTGTACTATTGCTCTTTTTTTTATGATTACAACTTTTTCTATCTTCCTTTTATTTTTATGGCTCTGTGCATATGAACAGGTGTGCATGATAATGCTGATGATGATAATGACGATTTACTATAGAGACCATGTGGAAAAAGAGATGTTTTGTAGTGGATATGCCAGATTGTTTTATCTTTCTTGTTTGTTATATTCTTTATTTAATATGTTTATCAAACTTTTGACTATTGTGCATAAATGAAAACAATGTAGGCCCAAGAAATGCAATGATTACAATGAATACTATGAATTCAATACAATGAAAATGTACTACTATTTACTACTACTATCACTTCACTACTACTCTTTTTATTTCTTTTTTATTTTATATTTGCCTGTAATTAATGTGTGCTTGCAGAGTAAAGTTGAAATGTATACATACTGATGCACACACTGGCATCCTTTCACATGTTGTTAATGATTAACATGTGATTTTCATTCTTTTAGACAGACCACGTGTTGACCTATTGTTTTTTTTTTGTTGTTTTTTGGTTATTACAAAGGTTTTTCTGTCATTCATCTTGCTACACAGCTCTGTACATAATGACAAGTACTAAAGACACTGATGTTGATGCTGTTGAAATACACAGGCCAAGTCAAACATTTTTACTGTTTTATATCTGAATTGGTAATTGCCAAACATTTCTACCTTATAATGTGTATTTGATAAAAGTTAATGAATAGGAAATGTATATGTTGCTATAACTGACTTTGTTGCTCATGTTTAAATTTGGACTAATTAATCCAAAAGCAGGGAATACTGTGACATCTGACTGACAACTAATTTTTTCAGACTGATGAATTAAACAAGTTACAAAGACGTTGAAAAGCTGTTGTTAACAATATCTGTGTTTGACTCTTGCAGATTTCTTCCCTATTTTCTAGATGATATACATTACAGCGATGTGCATAATGATGAGTGGTGATTATGATGTTGACAAAAATCATGTGAAAAAATATTTTGTGATAATTTCAAATGACAATGTGAAATTTGACCTATACGCAAAATAATAACAACAATAAAAACTTCTGTTATGAAGACAAACTTACAAAGACTAATATTATCACTCATTTATACCCATGATGCAACCATAGGGCTGCAAGTTCATTTATATTGGAATGTGCAAAAATAATTTTATTGTGTTGGAAGATTTCTTTGATTGTTTTAAGTTAAATAAAACTTTTAGGGTCCAGTAATGACATGATAAGATTCAGTGTGTAAGATGTATCAAATACTTTATGTTACAAAAACTGCAGTAACACGTCCATTTGTGGAAACAACCACAAGGTGGCACTCAAAGCACATGAAGTCTCCAATGAATAGAAGCCCAAAGGGACAAAATGCTTTCCAAAGGGAACTCAAATGCAGGCATAAAAGAACAGAGTAATTTAACAAGAAAATTAAACTTATCTGACTAGTTTATAAGTTTAAAATAAGGCTGCATGCTAAGACATGATAAAAGGACGCTCAGCAGGACCACAGATAAAATGCAGATAAATGAATGATGACGCATGTTCTTCAGAAGAACGTCGTATAGTTTAATACTTTATGTTCGATAGAGAAGGGCTGAAGAAGAGGAACGAGTTCGTTCAGCTTTCTGGTTTTCTAGGAAACTATCATTAACAGCTAAGGAAAGAATTTAGCTGGAACAGTATATGCTGTGTTTTGGACTGCTAATGGTCTGAATGTATACAGAACGTTTATCCAAAGCAGCTCTACATTTGCATCTCATTCACCCATTCCCAGACACTCACACTCTAATGGCAGAAATGTATCATGCAAGATGCCGGGTCTGATGATCAGGGTTTGGGGTTCAGAGTCTTGCCCAGTGATACTTGGACATGTGGGAGACACCTGCCTCCTGTTTTACAGCTAAAGGGCAATTGCCAATAATTACGCGCCTTAGAGAGGTGGTCTGCTTCAGCAAAAATAGATGTAGCGCGTAAAGATGGCGGAGTCGGGAAAATAGCCGCTAGTGAGACGCCCCAGACACAAACCAGCTCGAACTGTAGCAGATTATCTCCAGTACCAATGACGGGACGAATTCAACATTAGGGTTTCTTGTCTTGTTGCACTTTTGATTATCAGAGAAGTAAACTAGGTTTAGCACAAATGTAAATGATATCATACAACATTTTGCACCCACAATAATTAGCTATCGCCTAATAATCTACTGCTGTATCAATAATCTGTCAAACATATCAGCATATATTAAAATTATGATGGGAATGTGTCGTACAACAATTCACATTTATAAAACTGCTGTTATGAGAACAGGCAACTTTTATGTTCAGTTGATTTCATGGCCGTCATCTGTCCTCAGTACTTTGTGTGTGTGTTTGTGTGTCTGCCTTTGTTTGTTTGTTGCTGCAGTAAAACAGTGCTGTGGAAAACTAGCTGAGCCGATCGGTTAATCATCAGCACAAACACACACAGATACAAACATGCACACGTAACTTGTAGAGTGGAATGCTGGAGATTTGGAATAAGGACGGTGGCGGCAAGAGCCACTCCTCTTAGGTTTTATCTGTTACGCATAGTGGGAGGAGCCCGTGTTAAGTGTCACGGTGACATCACTGTCTAGAGAGAGAGAGGCAGTGGTGGAACAAGTACTCCAACCTTTTACTAATGTATCATGGTGGAGGAATAAGTTAAGTGTAAGTAAAATGCTGATGTTCAAAACTTTTCTTCGGTGTAATTAATGTGGCGGTAAATGTGCAGAATGTATGAAAAGCAAATCTGCTGAGAGTGAAGAGGAGCAAAGTTTAGTGTGATGTTGGTTTTGGGAGAATTTCATGAGGGAAAGTAAAAAATAAAAATGTTAGCAGTAGAAGAAAAAGATGGTTTCTGCAATCTATATGGCTCTTACCTTTCACTGACAGTAAAGTCTAAATGTGCAAAGCAGATTCAGCACTAAAGATAAATGTGGAGGAGCAAAAAGTAAAATATTTCCTCTGAGGTGACAGAGGAACAAAGCCTAACTGTTAAAGTAGTCTTAGAAGATTGCATACATGCGCACGTGTGGCAAATGTCATATATGTATAAGGAGTAACTTGTAATCTTATTGTGGCTGAAGGTAGCGTGTGTAAACTAATCTTAAACTGCAAAACCAGTGTAAAACATATTCCAACATTGTGTTTTAAATTGGTTCTGTAGAACATGAACAGACCTCAGAACAGCTTCTCCCTCAGACTTCTCCCTCAGACTGTGAATCTGCTACACAAAGACTGATGATGAGTTGAGCTCCTGGACTTTTTTGTGTGCAAGGTGTGTGTGTGTGTGTGTGTGTGTGTGTGTGTGTGTGTGTGTGTGTGTGTGTGTGTGTTTGACATTGTTGCTGTGATTAAAGTAAAAGCAAAACTAGCTGAACAGAGTGGTTTATCATCAGCACCAGATGCACAAACACACACCCAAACACACACTCCATTAATCAAGTGTGGTCCGCTATTTGTATTCATTCGAAGAAATAACTTTTTAATTTAAAAAATGTTTAATTTAAGGACTATTTTCCAACCATAAGTCTTCTTTTTTTTCCAAAATTGATGATAGGTGACTTGTCTGTCCGTCAAAGAGGAGACCTCCATAAACCTGCAGTGGGACTGTCTGTGGTGAACTGAAACGTGACATGAATAAAGGATTTCCTTAATGGCTTTCAAAAAAAAAAAAAGATCAAATAAATTAATATAAGATGATTCAAGTAAATATTGAAATGCTGGTCATAAACAAAAAAGAAAATCAAACTTTATACTGCAAAAACACAAAGTATTTTACAAATCAACCAAAAGGAAAGGTAACAGTTACCATGTAGGATTTGGCCTCTCTGCCACATCCACATGATTAATTCTCACATGATACGGTGAGATTTCAGTCAACACTGTGTTGATTTGAAACAAGCTGACATTTTGTCTCATCTGCATATAAAACACAAAGAGAAGAACTTGTACTATGCATGGGCTGTAATAAAGAAAGTGGAACTTGAAATAGAAAGTATCAAAGAAGCTAAATAAACTGAGCTGAATGAGTTTATGGTTGAAATACAGTATAAAACATACAACTTTAGGAAGGTACTAATTTTTCCATTTTTATTTTTAGGGGAGAATCTGGATTTTGATCTAATGTAGAATATTTTTTAATCTATATTCTAAACTTATATTATTTTTATTTTTAACAAAGGGTATTCACATTTTGTTGTGTTATTCAATGTCCTTATTGTGGCCTGTTTGGAGTGAAGGGGTGCTGAGTTTGAATTTTATTCATCCTGCAGTTCATACATGCATACATGACATTATAGGAGACAAACCTTTTCCTTTGAATCCTAATTGTTCTTTGTTTGTGTATGGTTGTTTGAGCATCTTAAGCTTCTTGAGCAATTTAAACTCATTCAGGAGGGATCACCAGAATCTTCAAAAAAACACAGAAACTAATATGCGTTCTATTGAAAGTTATTATGTGCCATTCCAACAAATTACCTACAACACCTCCTCCACCATCATTCCTAACACTTGAGTGCCCCATGGCTTTGTCCTTAGTCCACTCCTCTACACCCCTTTCACTCACCACTGCATTTCCACCCATGGATCCAAGGCCAAAATCAAACTTGCAGATGACACAACCATAGTGGATCTGATATCCGACAATAATGAAACAACTTAAGGAGAGGAGCTACAGACACCATATATGTTGTGCAAGGAAAACGACCTGAACCTCAACACAAGAAAAAAAAGAAGAAAGGATCGTCGACTTCAGGAAAACCAATAAAAAACACGTTTCCCTTTTTTCAAGTTTAAAGTTTCTGGGAGTCCTTGACCTGGAAGCTCACACCTGATTAAGGCCCAGCAGTATCGCTTGTCCTGAGGTGCAGGACTCCACCAAAAACTTCTGATAAACTTCTACCACTGCACAATAGAGAGTATCTTGACATACTACTGTACACCACACCACAGCAGACAGAAAAGGCCCGCAGCCCTCAGTCAAAATGGCGCTGTGGATTGTCGGTTCGCCACTTCCTAACCCGAGTGATATCCACTCGAGCAGCCTTCACAAACGTGCCACTAACACCATGAGAGACAATGAAAGGATGCTGGCATGAGTTTTTGTTACAATTAAGTTGCCCTTTATCTTAGTGAGACGTGATCATTTCATAATGGAATATGAAGACACGTGTCAACTTAACAAGTGTCACTTAAAAATCTTTATTTCCCTATTTTGTCATGAGGGGTCAGCACATAAATCAGGCCAAGTTCCTGAAATCCACCACTGTGATTTCTCCACTTCTAATTACCTCTCCATAAAAGGAAGTACTTGTCCTATTATTGGGCTGTGATAAAGAAAGTGTAAGTAAAGTAGACGGAAAGTATCAAAGAAGCTGAGTAAACTTATCTTTCATGGGAAAGACTGAAGTACCTTGCTAGTTTACAAGAAATGATTGATCATTGAAGGAAATGGGTGTGTCACGTAGACAGGCTGACCAGTCTGGTCCTTTCATTCCACGTGACATTCTGCACATCATTTAACAGAAAACAGTTGTTGAGATGCAGTATAAAACGCCCAGCTTTAGGAAGGTACTCACTCTGTTATTGAAATATTTTACAATGAAGATGAGAACAAGTCACAACAAGACCAGGTGAGTAACTTTCAGAGACTGAAGTTCTAGAATTTGATTTTTAAACAATTTGTGATTTTTGTCAACCATAAATACTACAAAACAAAACAAGACATATTTTTGTACTTTTTGGGAGTTACTGGATAAGTACAACACCAATAGGATAAAGACAGAAAGAAACAAATATAGGTCTGATTTCTTACTTGCTGTATTACTGAATTTAATCAAATGTTTTGACATGTTTTACTGTTGGCCTTTGCATTAATTAAAACATTGAATATGTAGTTAAAGATGTGGCTGGCCATGAAAAATGCACATAAATGACATATACTGTGTAACTATATACTGTATATAATATATAACTGACAAGTATTATGAGATGTAGTAAAAAAGTAAAATTTTAAAGGCATGCAAAAGAAAAGATAATACAAGTCTGATTAGAGTTGGCTATGCTAAGCTCATCTTTGTTTAAACTAAAATGATGATGATTTAGGAGGACCCTCATTTACAATTATTTCATAAACAAAGAAAATTAAAATAACAATGAGGTGAATAGGGGAAAGGAAATTAATTAATAAAATCTTTTAAAGTCCTGAAATTGGGAAAGCTAATTAAAATATAGTAACAAAGGAATTTTGACAGGTTATACAGTCATTTTTCCGGTGAGAGTTTTACAGATAAAAAGTGGGTTTCACATCTTACATGAGGAAACTATCACTGAACCTTATCATATAAAAATAAAATGGTGTACCATCGGCAATAAATCTCAAGGCAGAGTAATAAAGCCAACGTTAAATGGATATTTTTCAAAGAAAACAAATATGTTTTCAATTAATATTTCACGGAAAAATATTGATGCCTAGTATCAATTATATTAATTGACTGACTATTGATTGACTACTTATCTATTATTGATTTACTTCAGTAACTGTATTCAAGTTTTAATTTTAACGTCATGGGACATTGCTTTACTTAGCATGGTTGGATCAACCTCAACACACCACAGACGCCACAGCTTGCCATGTATTATGTATTATGTATTATGTATTATGTATGATGACCTAATCAAATTACACTTTGCAATCATATTTATCAATAAGGAAATGCTCATGAAATGCTATTATCATAAGCATCTGGACTTTAAAGAGCGATGGGCCTATTCAGAAGAAAACATACTGATTTGGATGAAGTGAGGTGGTTCCTTCTTTGGCTCTCGTATTTTTGACTGTAATCTCAGAAATTATTATAGTTTTCACTAAATATTACCCTCCTCCATTTTTCAATTTTAACCTATAATAGCCCTAATAAGCTCTTGTGCCATCATAGGAATCCTAAAATAATAAAGAGAAATTAGAAAAATTCCTGGAGAAATCTTAAATTTGCCTACTGCTTGGTGCGTGTACTTTACTCCTCTTTTTTCAATTTGTAAGACGTTACTTTCAGTTCAAGTCACGTCGTAGAGACTTAAACTGACACTGACCTCAGTCATTGCAGGTGTCCCTCAAAAAGTCTTTTGAAGCTGTCACGACTGGCCACAATAAGCTCACACTGATGGTTTCAAATACAAATTTGTCCCCACAACCACAGCAAGACATGTATACGCACATGTACATGCCCTAACAGAAGTTGATTCGCAATAAAGCTATACCACTACATCACGTGTGTATGTGTGTGTGTGTGTAGCGGTAGAGCAGTTCTTTTTACCTGGTTGTGACTCTTATTTTGAAGGTGATATCAAAAAAAGTAAGATGGCATTTGTGTGTGTCTTGTGTGTATTGTGTGTATTGTGTGAAGCAGTAGAGCTGTCTATGATAGAGCCTCCAAAAAGCTTGTGTTACCAGGTTGAGACACTTATACAGTCAATATCCATATGATGGTGATGGAGTTTGTGTGTCTTTTAACCTTCAGACAGCCCTTTGAAGTTGTTCGGACCGGCCAAAATTACCCCACAATAATGGTTTTTAACCAAAATTGTCTTCACATGTATAGAAAGACATGTACACACTTACAAAGAACCACACATCAACATGCACCCCCAAGTACACACAAATACACCGTGTTGATTTACCTTAGAGTTGCTCTCAAACCTGAGATATAAGGCTAAGAATTAATGCATTTAATTAGCCAATCAGCTTTGAGAAAACCCAGACCATATATATATCAATGCATGCGGCTCAATCAGGAATGGTGTGCTATGACTTTTCTAAGCAATTTGATTAACCACGACGACGTAAATGGCAATGAAAGGCAAAAAAATTCCCCTAGAGAATGAACGGGAAGACGTCTTCAAAACAACCAACTTTGGAGCTCTATTGTTTACAAATAAAGGCTCATATAGAGAGATTACAGTTCATGCTGGACAGTAATAACAGAAACACCTCTGTATAATGTAATTTACACTACATCCCCCACAGTGATCAATTGAATCAACAACTGTCTATTTTAATAATAAATTGCCAACTGAGTATATTAGTAATTATCAGATGTATGTTCAGGCTTCAAAGTGCCTAACTAGCTGTTCTCACCTGGGAACTGATATATCAGGGAACCTAAAGATGTTCTTTAATTTTATAGTTTTATCATATATAATCACATAACATGTTTTACCCCTCTCTCCCCATTTTCAAATGTTACATGTTACAAAACATGTACTCAAACATGTGAACTGATTTACTTTTTTTACACAGTGATTTACTTCTATCTGATGTCTTTTCACTAATACTAGTGACACTGTTCACGTGCTGACGTGTTGACGTGCTGACGTCAGTGTGCTGTCCAATCTCCAGTCAGTTTCTGTTACTGGTAGAGTTTATTGATGTTCTGTCTGAACACAGTTAATGTTGCTGTTTTCTTCATCAGTGTCTAACTACCTGCTGTACATTTAAACTTACACTAGTTCTGCTCCAGCACCCAGAGCTCTCTGCTCCTTTTAGCGACTTTCACTAACTCAGAAGTTGTTTACATGCTATTCAGATCTGCTAGTTACTTTAGCTTAGCAGTTAGCTCTAGTTTCTCTCTCTCTCTGCCTCTCTCTCGCTCGCCCGGTGCAGTGTTGTTGTAACTTCAGTGTAGCGGATTGTGATGTTTATTACATCTTCAGCAATGTCTGATTTCTTACTTTAGGCACAGCTCCACTCGCTAACCGGAGCTAAATGCGAACCCTAACTGCCATCTCTTAAAAATAGTCAGACAAACTCTTTTTAAATCCCACAATTTCCAACCTTCATTGACTATTTTTATATCAAGAATTTAGAGATTTTTTTTGTCCTGTGTCACCCAGTTTTGGTTTCATTCTGATATCTTTTAGTTTTTGAGGAAGTGATGGGAGTACCCTCCACCTCTCCCATTGACTGCAATACAAATTCAGGAGCAGGTGTTACTGGGCAGAAATGATCAAAGCTGATTCTGATTGGCTAATTAAACTCATTGATTACCTTTTATCTCAGGTATGAGAGAAACTCTAAGGTAAATCAACACAGTGTATTTGCGTGTACTTGTGTGTGCGTGTTGATGTGTGGTGCTTTGCATGTGTGTACATGACTTTCTATAAGTGTGAGCACAATTTTGGCTAAAAACCATCATTGTAAGGTCATTTTGGCCAGGTCAGTGTCAGGATGAGTCTCTATGACATGAATGAAACTGGAAGTAACGTCCTTTGTACAGATTGAAACATGAGGAGTGAAGTACATGCACCAAGCAGAAAGCACATTCAAACTTCTCCAGGAATTTTCTAGTTTCTCATATTATTTGCCAGAAACACAAGTCTATCAACATGATCTGAATGAAGTTCGGCTCTCTATTTATTAAGGCTATTACAGGCAGATGGTTTGATGTGCTTATAGAGACTGCAGCCTACATTTCGAACAAGTCATTACAGCTTTTCACCCAACGTTCCAACGAATGTTGAAATTTCTAATAAAAAGTGAGGGCTTTAACCTATACCCTCAAATTCTACCAGAAATCTCCCCCTAAGCATATTTAAACAACACAACAAAGGACTGAGGGAGCAACGACTGTAGAGAGCGAAGCCTTGTGGCTACGTAGTGTGTTTCAAAACACTGTTATATAGTGAATTAATGTTAAGTTACTTAATGAGGGTCTAGCACCAAAACGTTGCAAATAAATTGTTTATTGCAAGTCAGACAGTGTGCAGGATTTTTTAATGGCTACGTAGTGTGTGTGACAATGATATTGTCTAAAAGTGACATCTGAATCACATTAACAGACGGGCTATTATGTAATAAAAAGTGATATCCCAAAAGGTGACATTATAAGTGGCAAAGTGGCATAAAAGTGTTATTGAGAACAATACCATTATGATATAACAGCAGATTTTTGTGTTGAAATATTGTGTAATAAAGCGTTTCAATAATTTCTTAATTACTTTGCAAATTATTGTTTCATTTATATATTTTGCACATAACCACTGTACCAGAAGACCTCAGCTGTGACCCTGGAACGCCACCTTCTTGTCTAGAGTGGTTCAGCTGAAAGAGATGGGGCAATGCTGGTCGTGGTGCTGCCGAAAGGTTGTCACAAAAGGTAAACATCTTCAAACCTCCTTGTGATTCATTGTTTTGTTTTTTTGTTGTTTTTTTTTTTTTTTTTACTTAATTGGTGTTATTAAATAAAATAGATGATATTAATCTTTGTCTCTGGGTTTTAAAGCAGAGAGGAATGGAGAGAAAAGTCAGAGTTTGTCTACAATCAACACAAAGGAAGAAGAGCTTGAAGGTAATCCCCAGTTAGACTAAATTAATTTAAGGATTAATTTAATGTACTTTTATGAAACACATGACAATGTTTGTGTGCACTTGCTCTGCCGAGCTCTTAATGGCCCTTCTACATCTAACGACTAAAAAACCTGGTCTCGACCCTTCAGCTCTCTCTAATTTCCAAGCTCCCGTTCCTTTCTAAAATCTTGGAGAAAATTGTTTCACCCAATTAAGGGCCTTATTAGACAAGCATGATATTCTTGAAGTGTTGCAGTCCGGGTTTAAAACCTTTCACAGTACTGAATCAGTGCTCTTAGGGATTTTCAATGACATCCTCTTAGCTACTGATTCTCATGACTGTGTCATCCTTGTGCTTTTAGACTTAACTTTGACACAGTGGACCACAATATTCGCATCTCTCATCTAGAGCACTGGGTGGGCATTAATGGTGGAGCACAGGATTGGTTTAGTTCCTACCTGGCTGGAGGAGGTTTTTGTGTCAGTTTTAGTTCTCTTGTGTCCTCTTCTGTGCCTCTCCCCTACGGGATGCCGCAGGGTTCAATTCTTGGGCCCCTTTCGCTGCTTTATTAGCTCCCCCTTGGTCCTATTTTCAGGAAACAGCATCTCGTTCCACTGTTATGTGGATGACAGTCAAATTTACGTACCCCTGAAGCAGAAAGATGCATACTCTGTCAAACCATTACTGGAGTGTCTAAATGACATCAAAGCATGGATGGCATCAAGTTTTTTTTAATTTTAACAACAAGAGGACTTAAGTAATGTTGTTCAGATCCAGTGGTACCCATGATATCCCCCCTATGAACCTGGATTTGTTTGCACCTTATTTATCATAGTTATGAACCTGGGTGTGAAAATGGACTGTGATTTTAAACTGCATTAATAGAGCAGCTCGGTTATAAAATCCCACTTTTTTCATTTGAGTCAGTTAGTCTGTTCTGTTGAGACAGGACTTTGAAAAGGTGATACATGCCTTTATTACAACTCATATGGACTACAGCAATGCTCTCTATGTTGGGGTTAGCCAGGCTTCCCTCTCACATTCGCAGTTGGTTCAAAATGCTGCTGCTTGCATTTTAATTGGAGCACACAAGCAAGAGCTTTTGTAGTTGCGGCTCCCAAACACTGGAGTGAGTTGCCTTTACACGTCTTCATTGCTTCTCTTTAAATCTCCTCTTAAAATGGATTGGAACTACTTATCTTACAATAACCACTACTTGACTCAACCTATCCTTACCTTAACCTGAGCGTAACCTTGCCCTAAAATTTAACCAAGTCTTCACTATTTAAGGATTTATGCTATGGGACTTGTGTAAACAGATTTGTGTCCCCACAACATTAGTAAGGCAGATACATACACAAAGAAAAAGTCTTGGTGTTGTTGGTTTCTAAAAGTGATCTTTTTGTTCTTTTTGACAGTCCTGTTGAACTTTCTTTCCAAACTTGGACTGGAAACATTTTATCCCAACAAGCTCACTCTTCGGTCTCTCTTGGAGATCAACAAAAACAGCATATCTGATGAACCTGCTCAAACAGTACAGGACATCCCATGGTGTTTTCTCAGAAAACTGTTTAGAATCAATGCTGAATGCAGGCATTGTAACCAGTTATCAACCAATTATGGGGAAAGCAATGAAAATGACTTTGACATGTCCAGTAGAGAAAGTTATACAAACAAAAAGATTAACCCTCTGGATCTCATAGTAGCAGTCTTCCTTTGTGCTGACAGCTTCTTGCAACAGCAAATAGCCCTCAAGATGTCAATGTGCCAGTTTCCTGTTCCACTGCTGTTGCCCCATGGTAATAGGAGTCAGTGTACTCTGATGCTGTGGGCTCTGAGAGACATCGTCAAAGAGTGGCGTCCAATTCATTTGGCTGAAGAAAGAGGGTTTGTTGAAGAAAACATTGTCCAAGCAAATACACCTTTATTTTCCTTTGTGAGGCTGAAGAACTGCAGTTTATCCAAGTCCCAGGTCTTAAATCAGGTTCTCAGCCGTGGCCAACAGAATCACAGTATCTTCATACAAAGAGAAATGGAAGGAGGAACAATTAAAAGAAAAATAGCCAATGGATTGGTGGAGGTTTGCTGGTACCTTCCTTGTGGCAGAGGAAATCTTGACATTTTTCCAGAGCCAATTGCCTTTGCCAATCTGAGAGGAGACATAAATGAGTCAATCACACAATTCAACTTTCTTTTTCAAGAGTCAACAGCTACATTTGTGTTCCTGGACAAAGTTGAAAAAGATGAGTGCAGGATTCTGACATCTTTTCAAGATGATGTGAAATCCAAACTCTTCTTAGTAGTTAATTGCAAGGAAGGGACTGCTAGAGAGGAAGGGACTGCTAGAGAGGACATGATGTCCGTCGAGACAATGCTGGGTGAATTAGATTTACCAAAGGCCAGTGTTAAAACCAAGGTTTCAAGTGAAAATGGAGCAGAGTTCTCACAAAAAATTTGTGCAACTATCAAGAAATCCCTGACTGACAAAACAGACAGGAAGAATATTGAAAATATGCTTAGCCGAGCTGTTGAACTTGGTCTGTCTGTGGATGAATGCAGAAGTGAAAACCAAAATAAGGTAGCTGATGAGATCTTCACAGGAATAGAGCGGAAAAGTATTCGAGACTACAAGAAACAAGAACTTCCTTTGCAGGGAGAGAACTGGAAAAGGCTATCAAAGTTAGAAAAGGAAGAGTGTACACTGACAAAATCTGGTGGGAAAAATCCTGAAGAGTATAAATCTCAGCTACAGGAAGAACAAAAACAAATCAGGATGGAGCAAAGAAAATACAAACTGACCAAAGGAATGGAGACTTTTATTCAGTATCTATCTGCAAATGACAAAGAAAAAAGAGATTTTTTTCTCAAGTGGATGAAACTCAAGCTTGATACATGTTCACGGAAAAAACTGTCTATTCTGCGTGATAAATTCAAAGAGCAATGCAAGAAGAAAGATAAAAAACTCATTAAAGAGTCAGACCAAGCTTTGCTGGATGGCTCATTAGGAATAGAGCATTACATGAGAGAGATGGGACTGATCTATGAGTTTTCCTTGCAGTTGCAAAACACTGCAGATCAAATATCTCGTCTCCCTGGTGTGGCTGCTGAAATGTTGTTGGATGGATATCCTTTAGAGCTTTTGGATGGAGATGCTTCCAACATCCCAGAGAGGTGGGTGACAGATGTGCTGACTGAGCTTCACAACAAGGTTGGAGAGAAGAGCAGACTGTTGGTACTGACTGTGTTGGGTGTTCAAAGTAGCGGAAAGTCAACACTCCTCAACACAATGTTTGGTGTGCAGTTTCCTGTCAGCAGCGGCAGATGCACAAGAGGAGCTTTCATGCTCTTCCTCAAAGTTGGAGAGGATTTGAAAAGTGAGTTAAATTGTGACTTTATTGTCCTCATTGACACAGAGGGTCTTAAGTCCCTTGATTTAGCACAATTAGAGGACAGTTATGAGCATGACAACCAGCTGGCAACATTTGTCATTGGCTTGAGTGATATCACAATTATCAACATTGCAATGGAAAACTCGACCGAGATGAAGGATGTCCTGCAAATTGCAACTCATGCATTCTTGAGAATGAAGCAAATTGGTAAAAAGCCAGTTTGTCATTTTGTTCACCAGAATGTTGGTGCAGTTGCAGCTCATGCCAAGAACATGAATGAGAGAAAACATCTTTTGGACCAACTCAATGAAATGACTCAACTTGCAGCTGAAATGGAAAAGCAGCCTGGTATTAAAGCATTCACAGATGTGCTGGAATATGACATAGAAAAGAACAACTGGAACATCCCAGGACTCTGGCATGGAACCCCACCAATGGCACCAGTGGACACAGGGTATAGTGAAGCTGTGGCAGATTTCAAGAAAAATCTTTTGGAGACAGTGAAACGTGACACAAGAGCTGAATTCTCAAAGATCCCAGAGTTTCTAGAATGGATCAGGAGTCTCTGGAAAGCAGTGAAATATGAGAACTTCATTTTTAGCTTCAGAAACACTCTTTCAGCTCATGCCTATAATAACTTGAACAAAGAGTTCAATCAGTGGGAATGGGAGTTCAGAAAAGAAATTCTCTCCTGGCAGACAGAAGCAGAGTTAGAAATCAAAAATGCTGACAATGAATCTCAGGTAGAAACCTGGAAAATACTGGTTCAAACAAAAAAATCAGAGGTGTATGAGAAAATATCAGACCGACAAGCAACAATGAAGAAGAAACTCTCTGACTACTACAAAATGAAAGACAGACACGTAAATCTGATAGAGAAATACAAGGGTGACTTTATCAATAATATTCACAGCCTTGCAAATGAAATTAAACACTCTGTGTGTACTAAACTGGACTGCACCCTTGAACTAAAAATAAGTACAAAAAAGGCTCAAGACATTCAGAGAGGATACAGAGGTGTGATTGAAGAACGAGTCATGAAGCTTCTGCGTGACTGCAAAGAGTCCAAACTGTCTGATGAACAGCTGACATGTGAGTTTGAAAAGATGTGGGTTGAAGCCACCGTAAATGTGTCTGCTCAGAAGGAGCAAGATATTGCAGCATGTGTCCGGGAGCAGTTGAGAAAAAATTTCTCAAACCTGAATGTCAATGAGCAATTGCAGAATATTGGAGACCTAAAGAAAATCGGGAAGGATCAATTTAAAACCAAAATAGACCATAATACCACCTTAATGGAGAAGCTTCAAAATATGTGGAAAGGAGATTTGCAGAGCTTTGCCGACAGTGTCATTGAGTCTTGCACACAGTTTATAGATGATAAAGTAAAGACAAATGGAGATTATCATGACTCTTTCACAAAGGAGCTTCTAGAAAAAATTGATACATCTCTAAGTCAAAGTAACAACCGTAACAAAACAACTACACAGTTTGAGATCGACCTGAAACTTCACATCTGTGGCATTGCCTCAAGGAAGTTTCTTCAAATGCACAGGAAATTCTTGTCAGACAATGACCCTCGAACTCAGCTGGAGAAGTACAAGAGTCAGTACCTGTCAGATTTTCTCGATTTATATAAAGAGAGAGATCACTGCCAGCGAAAAGCTACTGATTTTGTCCAGTTTTGTATCAAGCCTGCTGTGGAAGAGTACATCAGTAGGTCTCTAGGAGTAGATATTGTGGATGAAATTTTAACAAGTAGTCATTCAGCAGAGTACAGCTCACGTTCATTTTTCCAGTACAGCATTCTGAAAGAGTTGCTGCAAAAGGAAGACTTTGAGAGTTTTGTCAAGTACATTGGTAACTATGAAACATATGTTAAGGATTTGATATTTCAACACATTCTGCAAAAAATGTCAAAGGACAACACTTTGTGCAAACTGAAGAACAGGAATCTGCAGGTTATACTCCAGAAAATAACAAAAGCAATAAAACGGGCCTCAAAAGGAGTAGATGGTGTTCTGCTGCCAGATAACAAGGAAAGCATCACTGAACTCATCAACAACATGCGCAAATATTTGATTAAAGACATCTCAATTTCAGTAGAGGATACTGAAACCACCCTGTTTCAAATCCAAAGCACATGTCATAAATTTATCAACAGCCTCAAGATCTCAATAAAGGACTTAAAATACCAGCTTTGTGAGGAATTCTCAAATTCTGAAAACATCACTGAGACTCTGAACAAGCTTCCTGTCAAACCACAGGATGAGCTTTTCAAGCAGGTGTTTGGTTGTGGACGCCAGTGTCCATTTTGTAGAGTTCCCTGTGAGGCTGGAGGCAAAGAACACAAGCAACATCATGCAGCTGTGCATCGGCCTCAAGGTCTTGGTAGGTATAGGAATATAGACACTCAGAAGCTTGTTGCGACACTGTGTACAACTGATGTGCACAGTGAAGGTAGATTCAGTAACACACACACCCATGGGGAGTTTCATCCTTACAAGGACTACACCAAATACTACCCAAACTGGCACATTCCTCCAGACAACACCATAGAGGCATCTGACTACTGGAAGTATGTCCTGGTGCAATACAATGACAGATTTGCTCAAAAATATAAAGCCAAGCCAGCTGATGTTCCAGAGGCCTGGAGGAAAATCACAAAGGAACAAGCACTGAACGGTTTGAAAGATGCCTTCAACATAAAGTGAACAATGTACAATCCTGACAAATATCTTTCAACAGAACAACATTTCAACATCCAAGAATTTTTCATATACAAATGTAAACTTCGCAGAATACCAAAAGAATACAGGAACTGAACATGATAGTGCATTCTGCTGAACAATCAAGAAAATTAAATAAAGACCAACACCATTAAAATTAATAAAAAACTAATTCCCCATAGTTAAAAACAAGTCAAATCTTTAGAAATCAGTGCATGAAATGATGATAGCATAAATATTTTTTTGTTTTCTTTTTTGATTGATTGTTTGTTTTATTATTATTATTATTATTATTATTTTTCTTTTTTTTGCTGTTTTGTTTAAGGAACTAACTTTGTGGTTCAATTTCAAAAAAAGATTAAACCAGTTTGTGACTGAACATGACTAACGACAAATGATGAATTGAAAAGCTGCAAATAGTTGTGTTTGACTTTCAGACATTTTTGGTGTTTTGTTTTTTTTTATAGTTCATAGATGTTTTGTTTTCTTTTTCAATTGTCTGTAAGCCCTCCAGCATAATGACTGGTGTGCATGATAATCACATTGACAACGATAATCATAAAGTAAATGATAATATACTAAAAACATCATGTAAAAAAGAAATCATGTTTTGTTTGTTTTTTTCTTTTTACATTAATATTTTAACTTGTTTTATTTTTTGTTTCTAAAGTCCAACAATTATGATGTCGACAATGAAAATGATAATGTTGTGTTTCAAGTACTACAGGAAACACAGATCATGTTTTGAACTATTTCGTTTTTTTTTTTAATATAATTACAACTTTAATTTTTTTTCAAGTTGCTATATGCCTGTGTATATAATGACTGGTCTGCAACAATTATGACACTGACTATGAAAATGATAATATTGTGTTTCAAGTACCACATGAAAATCAGAGATTGTGTTTTGTAATTTTTCTTTTATTTTTTTATGATTACAACTTTTTTTCTTATTTTTCTTTGTTCATATTTTTTATGGCACAATAATGCTGATGATGATAATGAAGATTTACTACAGAGACCATGTGAAAAAAGAGATGTTTTGTAGAGGATATGCCAGATTGGTTCATCTTTCTTGTTTGTTTTAATCTTTTAAGATAATATTGCTAAAACTATTGACTATTGTGCTTAAATGAAAATGATGCAGGCCCATGAAGTAAAATGGCCGTCTGATAAGATATTTTGTAATATGTATTTCAACTTACTACTACTATTACTTTACCTCTACTTTTTTATTAGTTTTATTTTATATTTGCCTGTTATTAAATGAGAGTAATTAATATGTGCTTGCAGGGTAAAAAAGTCAGCATTAGTTGAAATGTCTACATGTTGATGCACACACTGTGGCATCCTTTCATGTGTTGTTAATTATTAACATGTGATTTTCATTCTTTTAGACAGACCATGTGTTGAATAACAAACAAAGTAAAAAGTTGGAAACATTTTGTTATCCTTGATCTATTGTTTTTTGGTTATTACAAAAGTTTTTGTGTCATTCTTGCTACACAGCACTGTACAAAATAACAAGTACTAAAGATAGTGATGCTTATGCTGTTGATGTTGATGTTGAAGTATACAGGCCATTTCAAACAGAACATTGTAACTGTTTTATTTCTAATTGGTGCATGCCAATCAAACGTCAGTGAATAAGAAAAGTATTTGTTACAGTAATTGACTTTGTTGCTCGTTTAAATATTGACTTATTCATCCAATGGCAGGGAATACTGTAACATCTGATTGGCAACTGGCTTTTTCAGACTGATGACTTAAACAAGTTACAAAGAAGTTGAAAAGCTGTTGTTAACAATTTCTGTGTTTGACTTTTGTTGATTTTTTCACTATTTTTTTAGTTGATATACATTACAGCGATGTGCATAATGATGAGTGTTGATTATGATGTTGATAAAAAAATCATGTAAAAAAAATTGTTATGTAATAATAACTACAATAAAAACTTCTATCACAACTGAACTAGGACTCGAACCCAAATGCACAACTCCAAGACAAAGTCCAAATTAACAATATTTTAATAACAAAGTAGCAAAAAAAAAAAACACTATTTCAAGGAAAACCAACAAAGATTCAGGACAAAGGCAAAGACTAAGTATCAAAATAATGTAAAGCAAGACCATGGCAAAAAACGTAACACAGAATTCAAAACCTGACTTGGGATAACATGGCTGCCGTGGTTCTCTGTCAACACGACAAGTCGAACTGGCACAGGACAAAGAGAAACGCAGACTATATACACACACAAGGTAATGGGAAACAGGTGGAAACAATCAGGGCGGGGCAGACAATCAGACCAGTGGGAAGAAGAAGAACGCCGCATAATTTAATATATTCACTTGGAAAGGGGTGAAGAAGAGGAACGAGTTGTTTCAGCTTTCTGGTTTTCTAGAAAACGATCATTAACAAGGAAAGAATTTAGCTGGAATTCACATGTATAAAACTGCTTGTAATGAGAAAAGGCAACTTTTATGTCAAGGGTCCCCAAACTAGGGCCCGCGGGCCACACCCGGCCCGCCAAAGCAATTGGAGTGGCCCACTTAACGATCCCAGACAATCCGTCTAAACATCACCAATTTTTTTAAATTGCATTTTCCTATCATAACATCATAACATATCCATACTTAAAGGTTGGCATTCTAATTAAAACTGACCATAGTTATAATAATAATAATAATAATAATACATTTTATTTAAAGGCGCCTTTCTTGGCACTCAAGGACACCGTACACAGTTACACAAATTGAGATTAAAAACACATTAAGAAGAAGCAACAATAAAAATGAAATATAAAAATAAAAACAGTTATGAGCTATTTATAGCTAATAGTGGCTCATCTTCACCCCCTCACACAATGGTATATTCTGACGTGACTTTGATCGCGACCGAGCCAGAATCAAGCGCGCGAAATTTAAGGTGAGCTGACAGAAGAACGTTACACAGCAAAATGCTGAAACTTTTGGGGAAACGGAAAATAGATTCAGAGTGCAGAGTTTTCAAACAGCAGTGGACAGATGATTATTTTTTTGTCCAGTGCAAGGAAAAGGCAGTTTGTCTAATCTGCAAATAAACAGTAGCGGTGTTTAAAGAATTTAACATTCGCCGACACTATGAGACCTGCTACGGAGAGCAGTATGCTAGCTTGCAGGGCCAAGTGAGGAGAGACAAGGTGACGAGGCTAAAATGTGAATTAGCTGTCCAACAGAGCACATTGCTACGCCAAACACAGATGAACCGTCCGGGCCAGCTTCAAGGTAGCTAAATTGATAGCACACTGTGGAAAGCTGTTCAGTGATGGGGAGTTTGTTAAGAAGTGTTGGAGCGCTGCAGCGGAGGAGGTGTGTTCGGACAAGAAAGATGTCCTAAACGCGGTGAGTCTGCCCGCATCTACAGTCACCAGGTGAATTGAAGAAATGGGGGATAATGTACATGCCCAGCTGAAAGAGAAAGCTAAAGATTTTGTGTATTTTTCATTGGCATTGGATAAGAGCAATGATGTGCAGGACACAGCACAACTGATGATTTTTGTTCGGGGAGTAAGGTCAAACTTTGAAGTGACCGAGGAGTTGGCAGCACTACAAAGTCTCACGGACACTACAACAGGGGAGGATATTTTTGGTAAAGTGTGCCAAACGATGGAAGAGTTGGATCTGGACTGGTCTAAGCTGGCCAGCATCACAACTGACGGTGCTCCAAATATGACCGGCTACCCGAAATCAATGCCTTTCTCCTTACAAAGGGAAAAACTGTCCCAGAGCTGATCAACACAGAATGGAAATGGGACCTTGCCTTTTTAACAGATGTGTCAGAAATTTTAAACGGCCTCAACTTGCAGCTCCAAGGCAAGGGAAAACTAATCTGTGTGTCTGTATTCCCATATCAAAGCATTTCAGCTTAAACTAGCGCTGCTTATTGGACAGGTGCAAAAATAAGACTTCACCCATCTCCCTGATACTCGAAGCCCTTCAGCTGAGAAACCGGCGGTCCCGTTCCCAACCGAGAAGTGCAAGGACGCACTGGAAACACTGAGGGCGGAGTTCGGTGTGCGGTTCCGTGAGCTTCATGTCCACGTACCTGTGGTACTTCAAATAAACACATGTGAAGACTTTTTATTCCTTTTTTTGCAAATTAACAGATGGTGCCTAAGTCAAACGAAGGGCAGCTGCAACAAATTATCATTATAATCTCCACAATAATACTGGTTGTCACCCTGGCCCATATCATGTCCCGTTATATGTGCAGTTGATTTCATGGCCGTCATCTGTCCTCAGTACTTTGTGTGTGTGTTTGTGTGTCTGCCTTTGTTTGTTTGTTGCTGCAATAAAACAGTGCTGTGGAAAACTAGCTGAGCCGATCTGTTAATCATCAGCACAAACACACACAGATACAAACATGCACACGTAACTTGTAGAGTGGAATGCTGGAGATTTGGAATAAGGACGGTGGCGGCAAGAGCCACTCCTCTTAGTTTTTATCTGTTACGCATAGTGGGAGGAGCCCGGGTTCAGTGTCACGGTGACATCACTGTCTAGAGAGAGAGAGGCAGTGGTGGAACAAGTACTCCAACCTTTTACTAATGTATCATGGTGGAGGAATAAGTTAAGTGTAAGTAAAATGCTGATGTTCAAAACTTTTCTTCTGTGTAATTAATGTGGCGGTAAATGTGCAGTATCTATGAAAAGCAAATCTGCTGAGAGTGAAGAGGAGCAGAGTTTAATGTGGCTGCCAGTTTTGGGAGAATTTCATGAGGGAAAGTAAAAAACAAAAATGCAAGAAATGAAAGAAAAAGATGGTTTCTGCAATCTATTTTGCTCTTACCTTTCACTGACAGTAAAGTCTAAATGGGAAAATCAGATTCAGCACTGTGTATGTAGAGGAGCACAAAGTAAAATATTTCCTCTGAGGTGACAGAGGAAGAAAGCCCAAAACTCAAAATCATACTTGGGTAAATGTACTTAATTACCTGCCGCCACTTTCAGAGTAACATCATGCCGCACACCCAGAAGGGCTGCATTCCTCAGCTTCACTCCTCCTCCTCGTCCACCTCCTCCTCAGCTGAATGTGTCTGTAGGTGAGTGTTTGGGTAACAGCCGCCCACCAGCCTGAACACACAACAGTGACAAAGACAAGGACCATCAATGAAACTGAGAGGCTCGAATTAGCAGGTGAGTGTTAAAATTTATCTCTGAGCTCTAATAACCCGATAACATGGTTGGAGAGACGCTATTTATTATCTACTAATAAAAAATAGTTTGTTTTTCAGGAGGGAAAAATGTCACTGGTGATATTTGTTTCTAATGTAAACAACAGTTGATTTCATTTCTATTTGGTAAATTAAAAAAGCATGTATTCCTCTCATACTGAGTCTTAGTTTACAAATCATACACTTAAAAAATTTAAGCTATGACAGTGATTTTTTAATTCCAGTTGTAGAGCTTAGAATATAGTTAATTCACAATAATCATGATTAAACTTAAAAAGATTCTTGTATCAAGAAAAATATTCAAATGAAACAGAGTAGGATAAAAGTTTACTTGTGTCATTTTACATTTGAGAAATGTCTTTTTTTACCATATGTGAAGAAAATTTTCTTATGAGGGAAAGATAAAAAATTATTTTTTTAATCAGGAAAAGGAGGAACCCTTTCACCAGTTTCAGTTCTTAATATTTTCAAAGGTGATTAGAATTAAAGTTTTAACTGCAAAGAGAAAACATATTTTCTAGTTACAGTTTCCAGGGTTTTGGGGACTTTTAGTTCCTGCTGATTATTTTCTGAATGACAGTGATACTGAAAATGGTTTGGAGTAGTGAAGTTAGTAAACAGAGAGAGAGGAGTATGTGTGGGTGGAGTCTGAGTCCTCGAGGAATGTCAGCATGCTCTGCCACATTCCTGCCCTCAGCAAATCTGTGTGTCTTCTCCTGCAAACACCAGACTTTCACACACTTCAAACATCTTATGCAAACTTTAAATTTGCTACTCGTGTTAACTGATCACTGAAGGTTCTTCTAATGTCAGAAGAGAATAAATTCAGAAAGACAAAATGTTCACTTACAGGGTTAAGCACCTTGCTATGCAGACACGCTGGTAAAGTTACATGTCATCATGTACGTCACCTGGCTGTATTACTGGTTTAGACCGAGTAACAGCACAATTCTGAACTGTCTGCTGTCACACTGAAGCTACAGCAGCACAAAGGTAAATACACAGAGGGATATTAAATGCACGTCTTCTTAAGAGTGCTGTAGTAATTTATCATCTAATTATCTTTACTGCACCACCACAAACTTACACCGCCACAATAATAATGTTCCCAACAGCTCCTCCCTACATTTTCAAAACTCACCATTGCCAACAGAGATGTGGAGCCAGGCAACACAAATATCAGCAACAGTTTGCACCACTTTATTGAAGCCACACACTGTGCTGCATGCTGGGAAGTCTGCTAATGAGCTAACAATGTGTCATATGACCAGTTTAGTCAATGTTTGGTTAGAAATTCACTATTTTCACTTAAGTTTCGACTTGAGTTTCAAGTAACTTGAGTTTCGGCTGACTTATGCCAAAAAAACAAACCGTACTTAGTTAATGATTAGAGTTTGGTTTACCGAAACTGCACAGTGATACTTAACAGTATATCTACTGTGTGCTGTTTTATGTTTGAAGAGTACATGGGCTCCATCTATCCCCAGATAACGACATTTTATGTTGAAAGTGCAGCAAGTGGAGCACAAGAAGAAATATGAAGTAGAAATTTAAGTAAAATTGCAAATAATGTTAAAGTGTGTACTAGAGTGAATGTATTTAGTCACTTCCTAACTTTCTCTTTAAGCAAGAGAGAAACACTAAAGCAATTTAAGTGAGAACTGGTCTCTCCAGATCATCTCTCCTGCTTCTGAATGCAAAAGGGAGGAGGGGGAACAACAGTGAAAAGTAAAGAAAAAATATTTGCAGATGTGTCAGGTGCTTTCAAACACACTGTTGTTTGTCTTATGGTCCCATACTGAATGTTGTAATCTTCTTTTTTTTATGCTTTACAAAAAAAAGGTTGTTTGCTTTGGAATTCAGTGTCAGAAAATTCCTGAAATCACCCCTGTCGATACTGACACCAAGAGAGTGATATCTTATACTCGTTTCCACTCTAAGTGTGGCTTCAATTTTCATACATTACTCAGGTGGGAGGTTACAGTATCATATGGAAACAACAGGGTGAGAAAGTTGCTCTGTTCCCATGATAGAGAAAAGAAAAATACTAATCTGAAAGTCTCCAGGTGCTTTAGTCCATTTTAATTACTATATTCAACAATCTCAAAACTTTATATAACCTACAACAAAATATGTTTTCTGGATGAATATAATACTGCCTGAATTAGTGTTATTTAATCAGAGCAAACAAGAACGTTTACTACCAACATTTTTCATTTGGTTATTCACACAATGTCTGCACAGGGTAACTAAAATGTGGTTAAAGGGTTCAGTTGACCCAAATCTTTCCAAGACATTTGCTCCTGATCCCCTATGATGGAGTGTAAGGCCACTGAAGAGAAAACAATATTGGGAAAATAAAGTTGTAATTTAGAGACAAAGTCATATCATTTCAAGATGTTTATATATGAATACTTTGTTATAGTAAACAGGGAAGAGCAGCCTGTCTGTTTATGTGTGAAAGGAGTGATGTGACCTTCAGTGACCTAAAGATATAGGTTTCACCAGTAAGCACCTTATTATCATAGCTTTTCAGACACTGAAATTAAATTACATTGACACCAATTACTGTACATGATGTATGAGTGAATGAAGCACAGCAGGGACTTAGTTTTTTGATGAGATAAACCTATGTCGTTATCTCTGTTCAGAGGAAACTAAGTGGACTTTATGGCTCTTGAAATTATATGAAAGGCAGCCAGACTACCAAAAATATTACAAGTTTTGCTTTTTTAGGTTATGTCGAATCCTTGTAGGATTTAAGAAATATTGTAGCTTTCATTCTATTATGTAATAATTAATGTAGTTTTTTCTTTCTGTTTGAGTTAGCTCAGTTCTTTTGTTCTACCAAGGGCCAATACACATAGTTTCAACATTTTTATTAGTTTAACTTGAGTTAAATTTTACTGGAACACGAATGCACCACAAGAAAATATATTTAAAAATATATGAAATAAAGAAAAGGTCATCAGTACTCAGCATAAAAATAGAGCAGCTGAACAGCAGTAGGGGCAGGGAACAGTTATTTCTGGGAAAACTTCACCTATTTTCCAGGTGCGTGGAAAAGGAAAAGGTCTCAGCTAGGTTAGAGTGAAACACACCACAACGGTATTGCAATAGTAAAAAAATGTCAGCATCATGTCTCGTTATACCATTATACCAATTTGGGAGTATTCAGTCTATTTTCATAATTACTACTACAACGGCTGACCTTGTGCTCACACAATTTAAATAGCACAACGCTTTTTTAAACACGTTTGTTAACAAGCAAAACCAGAGGCAAATAGCGTGTAACTTAATTTAATTAATGTTAATATTGAATTGTAGTTTCTGAAACTGTCAGTCATGGTTGCTTTGAAACCATTTGCACTCTGTTTTTGGGCACTTATATAGTTCTTATCATGAAGTGAGAGATGTTTAATATACGGTAATTAAATCTGCGTCACAGCCTCTAATGACGTCAGAATTCACGTCATCTCAAAGTTTGATTGATTTACTGTGGCGTGTAATGCTAGCTTCACAATTCCTGAGGCCAAATGACAACATGAAGCTTCTTACACTGTCTTACTTCACTGTTATTGACACGATTGGTTACACGTTTGGTTTTAAAAACAAAGAATATGACTACGACAAATTACAAAAACTACACATTAGCCAAAAAACTCACCATGTCCTCTTTAAAAAGTCGACCTCAAGAGCAGCACCCGGCAACAACGGCAGAAAAAGTCACTCCTTCAATTAAATAAAAACGGTTCTAACTGTCAAACCTTGTTTCTTTTCTCCATTTTCTGTCTTTCCGTACTTTTTAATTGGATTGCTAGCTTCTCCTTCCCTCCATAGCATCTTCCAGGTCTCCCTCTTTTCGCGCTCTCTCTCCAGCGGGTGCCGTTAGCCGTTAGCCGTTAGCCGTTGTTCTCTTAAAGGGACAGTACACATTTTAAACCCAAATATCCAAATTAAACTAAATGAAAAAGATGACGTTTAGCCTAGTGAGGAGTGAGTGAGCGAAATGAATAATACTTCAATACTGATATACCGTATATGCGAAATTATATAGTAATTCATATGGAAATTTAACTGTTTATGAATAACATACTGTAGCCAGGCTGGAATGACTGTTAACTGCTGGTCTAGTCAATTTTATCATGACTACATTTCACTGATAGTACTTTTACTCTAGTACAATTTTGGATGCAGGACTTTTATTTGTAAGAGGGAATTTAAACTGTTGACACTTTTACTTAACGTCACTGCCAGTAGATGTTGCACTTGACCACCAGCATCTCAGACCAAAACAAATGCTTCTACAGCCACACCACTGTTAGCAAGTTAGCTACAGTTAGCATGCCTTCTAAAGGTGGTTACGAGTTACTTACACATCGAGGAGGAAAAAAAGGGCAGTTATGAGTCAAGCTGCAGCCCTTTATCAGTTCAAAGGGTTCTCAATCTTGGCAAACCAAGACTTGTACTTCCGGGATACTGACTGTCCACTGGCCAACTGGGTTTTGAGCCCAGAGTCCCCATGGCCAGTGGAGGAGATTCTGGAAGGTTGTTGTCACCTGAACATACTGTGCCATCTCACCTGTGGGTGGTCTCTGTGTGTAAACTGGGGAGGGCCAACAGTTAAACAGTTAATGGTATAAAGATTCTCAGTACTCATTCAACCAGTGCAAAACAAAGTATTTATGACATTGATGCCAAAGTAATATCTCAATCTAATATTGCCATTTATTAGTTTTGCAACATCACCTGCACAAGATAACATGGTCATTTCTGCTGGTTGACATATGTATATTACCCATCCATCATCATATAACTCAGTCCTTGTAGTGATGGTTCAGTTTTGTTTTTATTTTTGTTGTTTTAGTTATTGACAGTTTGGTTTAATGTTAATAAAGGTTACATGTAAAGTTTAGTAATGTGTACAACTGTCTTCCTGCAGGTCACTGGTGGAGCCTGGTGCTGCTGAGTGATGGAGCTGAAGGTGTGGGTGGAGGGTGTGGTCAGAGTGGTTTGTGGCGTATCACAAAGCACTTCCTGTCAGGACGTCGTGATAGCTCTTGCACAAGCAATTGGTAAGTATGTCAATTTTCATCCAACACTGAATTATTCACATATCCTTTAAGCACTGTTACTGCTATTACTTCTACTTTCTGGAAGACTGGCAAGTTTTGCTGTCACAGTTTCTAGCACAGAATTAATTACAGTAGTTTTCTGTAACACCATCCATCAAACTGTCAACTATGAAAGTGGAATATCTAACTGATTGATTGTTGTAAGATTAGCTGAGAATGCTAATGCTCCTAATGGGATAATTCATCATTAGAGGACTGTACAGACTTAAAATAACATTTAATATCTTCATTTTAGAATAGCAACATCATCACATTGTTTGCTTTTTTCCTGCAGTTTTATATTATGGGGTGCACTAAAGTAAACTGTTTAATATACATGCTTTTTATTGCATGTTTTTTATTTTGTTTTATAGAGTAGAATCATTAAAACTTCCCCCTTGACAGCCTCAAAATGCAGCACCCTACATTCAGCTGTTTGTTGGTTGTAATATTTTGTACTGTTGAATATTAATCTTTCATGTGTATCTGTACCTGTTTTCCACAGGTCAGACTGGTCGTTACATTCTCATCTTGAAGCTACGTGAGAATGAGAAACATCTGGTTGCCGATGACTGTCCTCTGCAGCATCTGGCTCAGCTGGGACAGCTGGCTCCAGAGGTCCAGTTCATTCTGCGGCGGACCGGTCCCAGCCTCAGTGATGGACAGAACACATCAACCATAGAGAGACATATTCCCCTACTCAGACCATCAGAACCAGAGCCCCCCAAATACAGAGGACCACACAAGGCTCTCACCTTCAATCTGGGTCCCTCAACACTTCCCAAGAGGACTAAACCAAATAGGGCCTGGTCTCCATCGCCTAGGGCATCCCCAGAACCACGAACGTCCCCTGTCTCTTTCCTAGACGCCCCCAACTCTGTGAAAGCTGTCCCCTTTTACCCCTTCAAAGAGGAAGTGTTCAGGCAGATTCTGCAGCAACAGAGGATGTTACAAGACCTGGAGATTCAGATTCAAGCTCTGGAAAGGGAAACAGATGTGTGGGAGCAGGAGAGGTCATCCGCTGTGGTTCCAATTCTGAATCAGGACCTTACAGAGGAACTGGAGGAACTGGAGCAGCAGCTGAGGCAGAACGAGGCAGAGCTGATGCACAGAGCACACTGGGAAGAACAGTTACAGGCAGAGCTGGACAGAGAGCAAGGTACGTGTTCAAACCTATGTTCACTGATTGTGGCAACTGTCTTCATCCTCTGACACTTTTAAAATAAGAAATGTTAACACTGTTATCAACAGATATGCACAGACAACTACACCAGATACACTCATCAATGGATGATCACAATAATCAGATCAAGGAGCTCCAGGCCCGTTCTGCACATGTAGACCAGGACATACAACTCACAGCCCACAAACTAAGCTCTGCAGTGAGTCAGCAGCAGGAGGAGGCCCTGGGGCCCCTGAGGCAGGAGCTCCACAACCGCCTGCAGCAGGGAGAAAATCTGAATGCAACGGCGTCGGAGACACAGAGGGAGCTTCAGACTGCAGCGGGAATAATACAGGTATAACTACTGTGATCAGTGGATTCAGCTCATGGCGGTGAAGTGAATTTACACACCGTTTTTGTGACCTTTTCTGGTCACAACTTTGAGGGAACGGAGAAACCTGAAGCTATGACATTAGCTTTGTCACACAAACCACAAATAGTCACTACAACGCACACGTTTTCAGTTATTACCTCAAAATCTGCCTGATCAAATTTAAAATTAAATTTAACCTCCTAAGACACGAACTGTTGCATGGCGTGCATTTTTAATTTCTCTTTGCTATTTAGGCTGATTGGGACCTGAGAAAAATGATGTCCACATATGAGGACATTAGTTTTAAATTTCGATTACTGAGTGGCAGTTTAATATCCTCATATGTGGTCACCAGGCCCTTGTTGAGAAAAAGTTAGTTTTTTGCTCTAGAGAACCCAAAATGTGAGGTCCACATATGTGGACGCCAGGTCCTAGGAGGTTAAGGTAAAGAATGTAAAGAAGCCCTTTGAAGAAACCTCCCAACCCACCCCCTAATATGTAGACTATTGGCAGACAGTATCCTTTACAGACGTTCCCCAAACACCTCACATACAGACTATTGGTAGACGCTCCTATTTACAGCTCCCGTGGTAGCTACAACACATATCATCAGGGGCCCCACTCTGTATAATGTCTTTATGGGAGGTTTAAGGGGGTTTATAGTTGTCATTACAAAATGTGCCAAATGTTTCCACTTGGGGGAGCATTTGCCTGGTTTGCCTCTCCTGGTGCGCTGTATACTGTGAAACACAGAACAAACCAGCAGTGTGAATAAAAGTGAATGTGACTTTCACTTTGTTATAGTCGACAAATCCCACAAAAAGACCCACACCAACTACTTTTAGTAGACTTCCCCATCCGGTCTGTGTCGCTCAGCCCAAACTCCATTGGTTTCATATTTAACAAACAAAATGCTCAGTAATTCTGTAAAACACCTGTTTTTTTGCAAATGTTAGTCAAACAGGGTAAATAGTGCATTTGTTTGGGGCTATTTTCACCTGCGTGTCTATATACATTTGGTGCTTTAGTGACTATTTGTGGCAGCCGGTGTGTGTGTTCATGATAATGAAGGAACATGTCACCCAGTGCAACAGTATGTTTCATTAATGTGTTTTTAATAGTATTTGAATATAAATGGAGCTCTGTGGTTCAGAGGAATAAGATATATCAGGCTTTGATACACAGGCAGTTCTTGTTGGTGATATAATATTCCTCCATCCTCTAGGACAGATGGCAGCTGGTTGAGGAGCTGAATAAGGAGCTGAGGCAGTGTAACCTGCAGCAGTTCATCCAGCAGACTGGTGGTGCCAACAACGACCAGACAAACTCGCTGCCTATCACTGAAGTTTACCTCAGCAACGCCGGTATCATGGAGTAGGAGCAGCTGAAACCCTCACTGTACGTCAACAAGTTGTTTAAAATATTAATTATTACAGTTTTTATTACCTTTCTGTGGGAGTAAAATGTACATAGGTATTAAAAGAAAGTTAGTGACAGGGAAGAAAAAGCTCAGGTGAAAAATTTGTGTGTCCAGTTTTTCATCCTCTCAGATCAGATTAAGAAAACAAAAACACAAATGAACATATGAATGTAAAATGGAAGGAGAAAAACAGACACTCCTATTTTGATGATTACGAGTGAAAATAAACTGAAACAATCATGAATAACTCTCTTTTTCTACTGCAGGACATGGACTACGAGAGAAAAAAGTTCTCAGAGTCTGAAAACCCAAAGACCGTCCAGACCTTATTTTGTGTGTGTGTGTGTGTGTGTGTGTGTGTGTGTGTGTGTGTCTGTGTTTATGTCACTGCCATTTTTTGTAAAAATTAAGAATAAGACTGTCTTTGAGGTAAACAAATGTTTGTATTGTATGTTTGCTTGTTGTGTTAATATATAGTCTGTTTGTAATTCATAGCTCACACAATATAACCTTTATAGACAGTGAGTATCATTTCAAGCTCACACAAAGCAGATCATCTTTTCTCCACTACAGGACGCGGAAGCTTAGTCCATTAACAGCCCCGTGTATGCACTTAATATACTGTACAAGTACATGTATGCATATGTTCATGAACTTTTATGAGAAATACACATACATACATACATAACTGAATGTCTAGGAGTCCACATACAATCACAACACGGCAGCAAAAAAACTACTAAATATAATTTATTCCTTTCAAATATTACAGTATAGTCTCCTTAGATATGTTATTTATTTTCACGTTTTTTTTCTTCCTTATTTCTGCGCTCTGTTTTCTAACACTGATGTTAAACTTGCCATATTGTTGTACACTTTCTACTGAAATTCAAATTCGAATTAAAAATAAACTGTGATGTGATACTGTAACTACAGGAAGTGACTTTATTGTGACGCTGTACTCTTGGATGGAATATTTTTACCCTGTGGTACAAAAGTTTAGTGTGTGTGTGTGTGTGTGTGTGTGTGTGTGTGTGTGTGTGTGTGTGTGTGTGTGTGTGTGTGTGTGTGTTGTTGTTGTTGACATGACCACTTCTACTCCTCCTCAGAATGACTTCTTACCTTGACCCTGACCCAACCAATCCAACCAATCCAACCAATCCAACCAGCGAAGGCAGCGATCATTAGCCAATCAGAGAAAGTGGTGGGCGGGTCATGTCGACTCCATGGTAGGCTTCGTAAATTTACAACCTGCCGCTGTAGCATTGATAGCTAATCAAAGGAAACAGTCACAGTAGAGGACAAACCAAACCACCAGCTAAAGAGAGCAAGAGATGACGTCCAGCTTTCCCGGGAGAGCAGCTCCACCAGCACCCCGTCGGTTTCGCTTGGTTGTAGTTTTTCTTTTGTAGAGATGGAGATTGTCGCGGACTGACCATCGCGCGAAAACATGGCTACGCAACCCCGTGACCCGGAAGCGACAAGCTCACTTCTCCGTGATGCATGTCCACACCGTAGACAGTATATAAAAAGGTCCACACTGACATTTTTAACTCATTGGACATCTGTGCCCTGATGAGAGACTTCATTTCCATAACACCTGAGCACAAGGCCACATTTGGATTATTATAACTACTGGAGCACCTGGCTCGCAGCCTAAGGTAAATTATTTAGTTTAAGCTGCTGCCGAGGAGTTTAATATTCAGTTGTCAATTTCTTTTCACCTTTGTTGAGAAAATGGAAAATGTGCATATTTAGATATGTTCTTGTGTGCTGTTGGACACATGTATTGCAATATTATGGCATTATTGTGAAATATTATTGACATTAACAGTTAGTTCCGACCAAGTAATTTGATTGGACGAGAGTCCATGAGCGCTGAGTACAACAGCACTGGGACTTTTAACTAGATGTATCACTCCGCCTAACCGTTAATTAGCGTTCCGCTAACGGTCGTTATCTATCTTAGATCGTAACAAACTTTGCAAAGATGAAAATATTTCCAGAAATAACACTTGAATTAAATGATTTATGGTCGGCAGGAGAGGATGAAGGAAACAACCTTGGATACTTGAGCGCACACTTTAGCTAACACGTAGACAAACTAGCAAGCTAGTGTGCACTGTGCAGGTCAGGAAAATGTTTGTGTGTTGCTTTGGGAACTATTTGTGATGGCATACCAAAAACGAAAAAGATAAAATAAACAAACAAATCATAATCTGTTGTTGTTTATTTAACTAACTGTTTATTTAAAAGCAATATAACACTCGAGGTCGTGATGTTGTACTGAATATCAGCAAGACTCTGATTGTCTTAGGTACAAGGTCTATGAACAACATCACTCCCTTTGGTGAGATATTGCTTAAATACCATTTGCATTACTGAGTCTTGTTTTGTAGACCTGGCTGCTGTTGTTGTTACTGCTGCTGCTTTTTTGGTCTGTGTTGCAGTAGTATTGTTGTATTCGTATGGGTTGTATTGTATGAGTTGGGGTAAAATGTTCCTCCCACTACAGCACCTCCAATTTAAAACATCTTTCCACGGCCCTGCATGAAATCAGTAAAAAATAAAAAATTAATTACTGAATAAATGAATCTCTTATAAGTCTATCAAGACAGAATGAAGGCAAAGAAACCAGAGGAAACTCTGGTTTTAATCATATTTAGGATACAATAAGGAACATTAAAAACCCATTTTGTATATTTCTAATTTTACTTTGATTTATGTTGGGGCTTCTCATGCTACAGCTCTGTGTTGTCTGTGTTTTAACAGCTTTCTAGCAGAGTGGTTCAAAACCTTTTCAGGAGCGCTGCCCTCTTTTGAGGATGAAAATGTTTCCCATGACCCCCGACCGGCATGTGGTTCTTAACTTGGGGGTCACAAAAAAATGTCTTGACACCTCTACTTTCATTTCCATTTCAATGTGTGGATTGACAGTATATTAAAATTATATTATTATATTAATAATTCACAGTCTGTGTGCTGCTTTAAAAAGATTAAAGATGCATTGATCATTTTAATCAATGGTTTTTGTGTATAATTTTTTTCAATTGGGCTGGCTGCACATTTTCAGATCTTGCCTGTAGGAGTAGGTGTTGTCAAAAGTCTGTGTCTTGTCTGTAATCTTATGTTTCCCTTTACATTAACCCTTATTATCACGTGTCACCTTCTGTGATGTTTAACCATAACCCAACTTTACTCTAACCCCAACCAATTAATTATTATTATATATTATTATGCTTTGACTAACTGTAACCAAAGCCCTGACCCCAACCACAGAGGACTTGTTTGTAGGTGAATCTCTGACACAAGACCACTGTATGTTAAAAAATCTTATTCAGGTATTTGCTGTTTTAAATATGTTATATAATTAATGATAATAATTTCCAGAGCATGAATCCACTGTGGTCACCAGAGTCCACTTCTTATGTCACATTGATGTGTTTGCGCTCAGACCTGGTTACAGTCGGGTTGCTGTGTGTTAAGTAACCAAGTGGTGAAGATGTACAGTATGTGTGTGTTGTTGAAGATTACATTAGGTCATAATTCAGGTCATCAGGTGTTATCCCATCTGACCACTCACCACCTCCTTCCAAATATACTACAGTCTGTGATGTCGCTGTCCTCAGTCGACCCCGTGGTGTCTGTCCATCAGAGCGTTACCTCTTCTGACCCGAGGACCCTCGCACAAACCTGAAAACAGAAACGGAAAGAAAAGAAAATATCAACACAAATGTTTTTTGTTTTGTTTTTCTAACATACAGTATGAGAGCGGCGTCTGTCGTCTCTTTCACATGGTGTCTGTGCCACAGCGCTCTAATCTAATCTGATCTAATTGTTTCTAATCTAATCTAATTTAATGTGGTGCCTTCTGATCCAATCCAGTTAAACTTGACCTAATCTGAGCTATAGTATAATATGTTCAGAAAGGACAGAGGATGAGCTGGTTACGATTTCATACATTTTGTTTGCTCCCAATCAAAGAAACAACATTCACAGTCTCAGTGAATTTTGCTAAAAATATTATGAAAACCATAATTTTCACCTGTGTTTTCATTTCATTGTCTGTGTTATTAACCACTTTATTGTTCTGTCCATTTTGCTACTGCATCTTTATCCATCCAATGTCTTGTTTTTCCTTGTTTTCATTCCCCTCTGCTCTAATCAAAGGCAACACTATGAATAAACTTACGTGACGAGCAGTTTGCTCAATGACCCAAAACGCCTCACGTCTGGTAAACACCCACAGACTCAGGGTCCTGACGTGGGCTGTATATGTTGTGCCATAGGTACCGGCTGTTCTCACGGTCATAAGATTATCCCAGAAAGTAATCCACCTCAACTCCATTAACAGCTTTGTGAATGACCACGGCAGGTATATAAACACTGTGACTGAGGGAGAGAGAAAGAGACAGAGAGAGTGCAAAAAGAAAGAGAACCTTCTCTTTGTTTTGTACTTCTTCCTTTGCTCAGCTCTTCCATCTAGCTTCACTTCGCCTCACCCCGACTCCCACCAACTAACACACAGGTGAGACTCTCTGCTGACACCTTACGGCAGCACACACTGTAGCTGTAGTCTGTAGCTGCTGCATGTCTTAAAGAGGTCAAGTAGAATAAAGAAAACAATCATTTCTTTTAAATATGTTTCTGTCAAATTAGATGTGATGATAAATTGTTGATCTTAGAGTCATGAAGTTTTCTTTGTGAGGACTTTTTGCACAGTTGTTATTGCACTCCACCTTTAAATTACACACTGTCCTGCTGTTACTGATGCACTAAGATCTTTTATTCTTATTCCTACTTTTATTAAATGCAGCTTTTTATTTTTTGTTATTCTACATTTGGCTGTCTGCAGCTATGCTTTTTGATTTCTATTTATCCTATTTATATTTCAATTTATGAAATACTGACTAAACCAGATGGCACTCTGCATCAGAAATACTGAGCACCATGTGGCACTGGCACATTTTTACTTGAGTGATTGTAAATATTCATTAATCCAGTTCGATGCTCATTATTAATGTTTTTATGTATTTTCCTGCTTAGTCATGACGTCTTGTAGTTTTCATCGTTACAGTTCAAATAAAATGTCTTGACACTTTTTCCCCATATTAAATACTAATGGTAATATTGACTATTTTTTTCATGTGTTTAAGTTATTAACTGAAAACTTGATTGAAATTATTTTACTTTACTTTTGAGGCTCTAAGGAAAAGTTCTGAGGCATTTAAAAAATATGAGTTTGCATTTTGTTGTTTAGCACAGACAGGAAGTGCTTATCAGCTAGCTCTCGTCAAAGTACAAAATATTGTCACCCATTAACACTTTAATTAAGTCACTATTTAACACTTTGCAATTAAGATGTGCAAAAATGATTATTTATGGTTTGTAAAGTAAAGTTGGACTTTACAACACCTGTAAAATCACAACGTGTTGTTTATATATTTGTGTGTGGATTAGTTAAAGGAAATACAACATGTTTTATTATTAGTGAGGCCTGGAGTTGTTTGTTAGATGTGTTTTTGAATTTTGGACCAGGCTACCTGTTTCCCCTCACTTTGGCTTTATGCTAAACTAAACTAAGTTACTTAATGCACAGACATAAGCATATTTATAAAAATGTTGACTTATTCTTTCAGGTCATTACAAGTTTGGTTTGTATTGACATCCCAAACTTCAGATCCACTCTCACACTGTCCTTCCATTATTAGAACATCTTTAGCCGGTAACAGAACAGACATAACTGACAGCTTAAAGTAAATATAGTCACCTAATTATGACTGATTACAGCAGCAAGAGCTATGACCTAAGACATTTAGACTAAGTGGATTAGTTGAGGATGGGCTTGTAGCCTGAATAGGTAACTTAGGGTCATCAGACATATTTCAATATATTTATCTAAGTACTTTTCGGTTCTCGTTCTCTTTAATAAGTCTTTGTTGTTTTCATAGACATGAATGCCGCAGTAGCAGCACCTGGAGGCACCAAGGCCGCTCCCCCCAAGTTCAAGCAGAAGGTGACCAGGCAGTTCAAGAGCAAGGCTCCCAAAGCTGGACAGAAGGGGTGAGTATAGAAAAAACACCACTACATATTAAGGTAACTGTAACTGTGAGATAACGGCGATGGCTCATCTCAACTTCACTTCTTCATTTCTCTGTCTTTAGATTTGATGATGTTCCAGGAATGGATGGCCTTGGAGGTAACGATTGATCACAGCAAGAACTGATACAGGAAACCGATAACTGATTCTAATGTATTAGATACGACAGGGTGAATTAACTTCTGGTTTTTCTCTCGTAGGTGTGGAGGTCATCTGCCCCTGGGAGGCGTTTGGTGACATGGAGCTGAGTGATCTGGCTCAGTTTGGCATCGTCTAGAACTGGTGCCACATGGAAACAGTTTATTCCTGGTGGCTGCAATCCAGCAGCTTTTTTCTTTGTTTTGCTCTCCTCAGGGATTCTCCCCCATTTCGGGTGAGTAGATCAGCCTGATATTGATACCATTTCAGAACGGCTGATGAGAGGAGAGGGATTTTCTCTCTCTCCTTGATAATGGAGGAGAAAGCTCTTGGACAGCAGCCCCCAAGGATGACTCTTCTCCTGTCCTGGGCCACGTCTGCACCTCTTCACCTGGAAGTTTTACCATCTCTCTGAGCTCTGTATTATCTTTGTCTACATCTGAATGAAGTCTCAGGAAGTCTCTGTTGTAGCCTTGTTGTCCTGTTTAGCCCATCACCTGTGTAAAAGTGTAACACGCTGTACCACTGCTTGGGTTTAACTACAGGGACAACAGGGGAACAATTAGGGATCAACACATCTTTAAAGTGGAGTAGACTATCTCAAGACAAAAACAAAGTATCTATCTATCTAGCTTGCTAGCTTGCTAGCCAGCTTCCTAATCACATCAAGTAGAGTTGTGTGCTTTGTGTTTATGTTGTATATCTAACAATAAAGTGTATTTTAGTCACATTATTCTGGTCTGTCTTCATTCTCAGCATCATCTTCCCTTCAGATGTAAAATCACAACTTCAGTACAGTAACACACAGTTGACTGTAGGTTGTTGTATTGTTGTTTTACGGTGACTGATTTTTATATTCCAGTGGATCAAAAAAAATGAACCAAAATGTTTTTAAAAATACATAAATATTGATTTAAGAGAGAGTTATAAAACAAAAGGTACTCACCATGTGCAGGTAGAAAGTTACACAAAATAATTTGTCTTTGGGAAAGTCTGGGTGTCATCCATTTATCAACAGGAAGTTAATTTTAAGAGGATAACTGCTGAAAACCCTCTCACCAATAATCTTCAGCTTATTGATGAGAAATGAAACTTCACTAGGATCACTAGTTTGAAGAATTTGATAAGGTGGGAAATGGCGACTTCTGCTGGAGAATCCAAGGTATTGCAATTGTGTGGATGGATTTAATCTGACACCATCATGAAACAGGCTAAAGTGCTGTTATTATTATTTTATTCAATAAAGCTTATAAAAATAATTATACCACTGTTCCTATTGTGGCAGATTTTTAAACACATCCTGTATTCAAAACCAGTGCCGCACCTCTCTGATAGAGTGATGCCGTGAGGTTTGGGCTGGTCATGAGATTTATGGTGAAGTGAAGCGAGACACTGAATCATCCTGCCTCAATACTTTTGTTTTGAAAGGGTTTTTCAAACCAGGTTACACTAATCCCCCATGTACAGACTGCAAGGCAAACAGGTTCATTAGCACATACAGCTAACTCTCCCTCTCTTCTTTGTTGATGATGTGCTCTTCTGCAACCCCTGGCAAAAATTATGGAATCACCGCTCTTGGAGGATGTTCATGCAGTTGCTTAATTTCGTAGAATAAAAACCTAATCACAGACATGCCACAAAACTATCATTATTCAAAATGCCAACCTTCTGGCTTTAAGGAACATTTAAAAAAAAAAAAGAAAAGAAAAGAAAGACAGGTGTTGTAGTCAGTCACAATGGCTTTTTTTAGATCAAGTAGAGGAAAAAAATATGGAATCACTCAATTCTGAGGAAAATATTACGGAATCATGAGAAAAACACTACACCATACGACTTTGTTGCACCACCTGTTTCTTTTATAACAGCTTGATTTCCCTGAGGCATGGACTTAACAATTAACAAACAGTATTCTCCATCAATCCGGCTGCATCTGTCTCTTATTGCTGTTACCAGATCAGCTTTGCAGGTTGGAGCCTTGTCATGGACCATTTTCTTCAATTTCCACCATAGATTCTCAATTGGATTGAGATCCCGACTATTTGCAGGCCATGCCATTGACATATGTCTTTCTTGAAGGAAAGTTTTCACGTCTTTTGCTCTATGGCAAGATGCATTATCATCTTGAAAAATGATGTCATCATCACCAAACATCCTTTCAGTTGGTGGAATAAGAAAAGTGTCCATAAATTTCAATGTAAACTTGTGCATTTATTGAAGATGTAATGACTGCCATCTCCCCCGTGCCTTTGCCTACATGCAGCCCCATATCATCAATGACTGTGGAAATTTGCATGTTTTCTTCAGGCTGTCGTCTTCATAAATTTCATTGGAACGGCACCAAACAAAAGTTCCAGTATCATCACCTTGCCCAATGCAGATTCGCGATTCATCACTGAATATCACTTTCATCCAGTCATCCACAGTCCATAAATGCTTTTCTTTAGTCCACCGTAACCTTGGTCTTTTCTGTTTAGGTGTTAATGATGGCTTTCGTTTGGCTTTTCTGTATGTAAATCCTATTTCCTTTAGGCGATTTCTTACAGTTCGGTCACAGACATTGACTCCAGTTTCTGCCCATTTGTTCCCCATTTGTTTTGTTGTGCATTTTCTGTTTTCAAGACATATTGCTTTAAGTTTTATATCTTGACGCTTTGATGTCTTCCTTGGTCTACCAGTATGCTTCCCTTTTACAACCTTCCCATTTTGTTTGTACTTGGTCCAGATTTTAGACACAGCTGACTGGGAACAACCAACATCTTTTGCAACATTGCGTGATGATTTACCTTCTTGAAGAAGTTTTATAATCCTCTCCTTTGTTTCAACTGACATCTCTCGTGTTGGAGCCATGATTCATGTCAATCTGTTTGGTGCAACAGCTCTCCAAGGTGTGAGCGCTCTTTTTTAACTGCAGACTAATTAGCAGATTTAATCTGATGCAGGTGTTTGTTTTAGAACTGCAAATTACATTACATTTTCCTCTGCTTGATCTAAAAAAGCAATTGTGACTGACTATAACACTTTTCTTTATTTCGTTTATTGTTTCTTAAAGCCAGAAGGTTGGCATTTTAAATAATGATAGTTTTGTGGCATGTCTGTGATTTGCTTTTTTTCTACAAAATTAAACAATTGAATGAACATCCTCCAAGAGCGGTGATTCCATAATTTTTGCCAGGGGTTGTATCTCCATGTGTGATTTGATGATGATCAGTTCATTAAATTAAATTCAAAATAACTTCCATTTCTCACTGATTGTTTTTAATAAAAAAGTTCTGTGTCTTCACTTCCAATATCTATAAACCACACACTCTTGTATATAATCCACTCATTCCTAATGGGAGTGGGCGTATTTTTAAACAGCCTTATGGATAATCCTGCTGAGGTGAATGGAGACATGGTTGATGTCACAGTTTTTACATTTTATTATGTTTACACATTATGTAAAATATAAACTATGGAAAGATGTTCAGTCACTGAAATATAAGAAATATCTATATATATATATATATACAAAGAAAATCCAGATTTATTGTTCACAACTCACAAACACACAACAGACGCAACAACAAACATGTAAGAGAAAAAACTAAGTGATTTAAAAAATGGAAAAAATAAAAGAAATAAATGAAATAATGAAAATAATTGCAGAGGGTCTCAGTAGAAAAAACAACTAATAATAATAAAATAAAATGTGTGTGGACAAAATAGATAGAATAGCATTGAGGTTTAGTATGTATGATGTATATTACACACAAACACACCACATCAAACTGTACACACTCATAAGTATAACACATTTAAAATTAATTTCTGTCTCATTTTTTGCTCACATGGACGTGTCGCCTCATGTTGCATCACTGCAGCTCATAGGATCATGTAAAGCCGAACACGTTTCACAGTTGAGCCCTAATATCTTCCTTGTTATGCAAAGGTCTCATGCTCCCTCGGACTTCGCAGCTTGAACGACGGTGAGAGAGATTATTACCTGTAATCCTCTGTTTACTCATCGTGGTGTCCTGAACCAAACCTGTACTGATGAAAATTAATGAGCTTGTGTGTTAATAAAGTTTTGTTTATGTTGATCATCAGACTCAAACCATTTTCAATTTAATATTTACATTTACTTTTTTTTTTAAAGAGTTTTATTCTTCTTATTTAGATTTTTATGGGAAACACTGAGAAAGAAAAGACAGTTGAAATATATGACTAGTGATTTACTAATGACTGACCCTCTGAGACCCCTATGATTATCTTTGACTTATCAGGATTACTTATAAGCCTTCACTCAGAATACTTCCAGCCAGCCCCTGTGGCTTTTGTTAGCTCCAAGCAATAAGTGGGAGGGGGTTAAACCAAGACTATAAAGACAGGGTGAGGACACGATGATGAGACAGAAGAGACAGACTGCAAGAAGAAAGAGGACTCCGTCTTTGTCTTGTAGTTGCTTTTTTGCTTCTTCTTCTTTGACGTCCAGTCGTCCAGGAAAACAACAAGTAAGTGCATTTCTCCGTTACTATCCGATCTCCTTAAATTCAATATTGCTTTTCAAAATATTTCTCATTTAAATTCATTAAACATGAGCACAGGTTGTGGAAAGAGACCAGAACTGTAACTTCAACATCTCTCCAACCCAACATGGTCTTTCCTCAGTTTCATAGATATTAGATCTGAATCTGAATCTGAAAAAAAGATGAAAGGATGAGATCAACTGAATAAGCAACAAAAACACATCAAAAATGAGAATACAATAGTTAATTTATTCATTTAAGAAGTAAAACTGTCCGGTGTCTTCCTCTGTGTTTTTGCCTGTGGTTAAGAAATGAACTGAAGCTGTTTTCTGTATCTTGTGTGTGAAGGTGCAGAAGTGCCACAAGATTCATCTGTAAATATTGTACTGTAGATCCTCTGGTGGAGATCAGGTTTAGGGATGTTCGGCAGCTAAATGAGATGAATATTATCTTTGAAAAATAGATTATAATCCTCCTCATAATCCAGCCTCGTCCCAGAACACGACATGGATCAGTGCAATCTTGTTCGGGGGCAGATTTTGATCCTCAGGTCCTGCACACTGATCCCTGACGCTCGGACATGTTGTGACCTGATCTTTGGTTTAGAGACCGACGCTAACAGGATTAGCACTGTAAAATATGGAGAGTGTTTATGACACGTCAACAGGCATGAAGGCGTGTTATTAATAGAAATGAGATGAAGGGATGAAGTGTGAGTCGTGGTGGTGCAGAAGATCCACGTCCCTCCCCTGCAGGATTTATGATGAGTGACATGTTTGTTTGTTCTCAAGTCTCCGAGATGAACGCAGCAGCAGCAGGTGAAGGTGGCAAAGCCGCTCCCCCCAAGTTCAAGCAGAAGGAGACCAGGCAGTTCAAGAGCAAGGCTCCTAAAGCTGGACAGAAGGGGTGAGTGTGATCGTTTCCCTCCACTGCTCCGTTTCTTCCACCGACTCAAACATTCATGGAATATTTCACTTTGGTTTTTGTTGTTTTTTCCCACAGGTTCGACAACGATGTCCCGGGGATGGAGGGTCTTGGAGGTGAGGGTGAATTTTATATTTAGTCTGGAAATATTCCAGGTTCAGATATTTAGTCCTGATTCATCTTTTGGGTTCTTCTTCTTCTTCTTCTTCTGTCCTGCAGACTCTGCCGTGGTCTGCCCCTGGGAGGCGTTCGGTGACATGGAGCTGAGCGACCTGGCTCAGTTTGGCATCGTGTAGACCTGTTGGATGAGGGGCGCCGACCCTGGTCCTGGACAGATGTGACAGATGTGACCTCACAGTATCACTGTGGTTTAACAAGAGCTGAATATAAAGAGCTGGAGAAATGATTTCACCTGGATCAGACATGTCTCTGCAGCGTCAGGGTCCGGCACCAAACACAGTGGATAAATCTACTATTATATTTATTTTTGTAGTTGCTGTTTGAATATATAAATATTATTTTTTCAATAAACATACAGTAAATGAGAAACTACCTCTTACTCTTTTTGATCATTAATCAAAATAGTTTATCCAGCCATGTTTTATTTCCTTTAGTTCATCTTTATTCTTCATACAGCCACAGCCTCATTATATTCATGTTTATTTATATATATATATATATATATATATATATATATACACACACATACACACACTCAATAAAAGTTTTTTCCCTCAGTCTGTTATGTTACGTGTTTTTTTTTTTTCAATTGTCTCTTTACTTTTTTACCTCAGTAACTCAGCCAGGATGATATTAGCGCTGCAGTGAAGAGGGACAGTATTCATTATAATGTCAGTAGAAGGAGACTCTTCAGAGATAGATAGATAGATAGATAGATAGATAGATAGATAGATAGATAGATAGATAGATAGATAGATAGATAGATAGATAGATAGATAGGGTTAAACTATATGTGAAGAGCTGGAGACAAATCACAGTCTCCACTGGGGATTTAATGATTTAATCCCAACAAGGAAACATTATGACAGAATCAGTGATGAAACACAAACGTGAGTAAATCTTCTGTATTAGAAATGTGCTGCTCTGTATGAACCACAGTGGACAAGTTAATTGGGAGCAGATGAAACATCAGGATCTGAAGACGATCACAGAAGTGGGAAAAACAAAGACAGGAAGAAAAACAACCAACTAGAGGCGATCAGACCATCACATCGTGGACGATGAATCGCACAGAAAGCAATAAAAGCTGCTATATTTAGATATTTAACTAAAAAAGTTCAGTCGCTGTTAACCAGCCCATTAACTGTTAAACAGCTAACCCGCTCACTGCAGCTGCCCATGGCAGAGCGTGACGTATTGGCACAGGTACCAGCTCTCCACCTGAGCAGAACACGAACTACCACGTGCAGCGGAGTTGCAGTGGGCACGAGGCGGGACCAGCAGAGGAAGCGACTGCACTTTCAAATTAAAGTACTTACATGTTGCACCTGATAAATAAATAATATAAATCGCTGTCCAAACAAATACACAATATGAACTGAGCAAAAAGGTGCGATTGGTTGTGACACAACTGTTAAGCAAAAGACGGTATTGTGGGCGAAGAATAGGACCGGAAGTCATAAATCATGAAGTGACGGGCTTTACACAACTACTCATGTGATCACAAGTTCAACTAAATCTGTGGGGAGACTCCAGATTCAGATCGTGAATCGTGATTCTACCTAAAAACATTGTCATATGATCTTTTGGCCAGAAACATGAAACAAACTTAACACTGAAGAAGAATAAATAAGGGAAATAAACCAAAGACGTCGCCTAACACCCCTCTGCTTAAAGAAACGACGCACACTTCAGGGTCATCTCAACCTAAACTCCCAGCTGTACATTTTACAACATACATTAATTTTTGAATTTTTTGATTTATATTTGTAAATACTTATTTGCACATCAGGAGGGAGAGTTTAGACCACAACCCAACGACAGAGCTATTTATGTCATATGGACAAGAACTGGAAACAAAGATAAATTAACAGGATTAAATAAATAATCCTAAATAATTGAATGTATTGATTTGTTGCATAGACAAGCTATTTGTCTTCCAGGGTCTCAACAAACGATGGCTTTTCTTGTGGTTTAGAATAAAAAAACAAAAAATACAATTTGAATTTAAAGTCTTAAACAACACCTTGAGTTCTGTCTCTTTAGCCAAGCACATCCCTCTCAGGGAGCCCAACAACACGAACTGCCATAAAAATATTTTATGTTGTCATTTGATATATTTGTTTACACATTTTATTTATGCAATTTATTTGTGATTATACGCTATATTTTCTTTTATCTGTATTGGATATGCAAGACGCAGGAACTTACGCCTGTGTTGCACGGGACACTTTAAGTTGTAACACTCACCTTCCGAAGACCACCATGGATGTATTATTAGAAGTGAGTCTCAGGATTTAACTGTCAAAGATCCTCTATAGAGAAGATGCTGCACTACAGGCAGCACCAATGAAATGAGACAGTTCCGGTCTCCTAAGTGGGTGCTGTCCCTCAGCCCCTCCCTCAAGTGAAGGCAACTGGCATGAAATGTGACAGCAGCCAATAATACAATCTATACCTGTCTAGACTCACCTCTCTGCATCCTTTGGGAAAGAAAAGACAGATCCGTTTTTGTTGTTATTGTAGCCTGTTGCTGCACAAAGCTCGGGCATTTTAACACTAATTGATGGATTACTTGTCCCTGTCAAAAGAACACAATAATAAACAATCTTTGTAACAGTCAAAAGGGCATAAACCACATTCAGGATAAGTGCATTAACTATAGGAACAACTGAGCAAGCAGTTATAAGAATAGAACTATTGGTCAGAGGAAAGAAGATGGAGGAATTAATAAGTTTAATAAAATAAATAATACACATAATAAACAATTATACATTTAAGAGAAAAAATACTTAAAATCGTTATTAATTATAAAAAGGGACAATAGAAATCAGTCAGGTATTAAAGTGCATTTTAATACCTTTTGGTAATTTTTACACTGAGATTTTGTCCATGATGATGTGTTGATCCACCAAAGCCTTTTCCGCTTTGTTCATATTTAAATGTATTAATTAAGTCACTTATTTCATATTGTAAATGTAAAATTAGTGCCAGGCTGCATGGTGTCACTCTTTGTTATGAATTAGGTCAATACAATACAATATTTCAACACTGCAGAATTTCAATTTCCACAAATGTAGCCGTCACAGAACCCAGGTATTTTCATTAAGTACATTACTGTCCCAGATATTTGATTTGAAAAAGATTAAATAAATCCAAAATATTTTTTTTTTTTAATTTAATTTAATTTAAATGATAATGAATGCCACTGAACATTTTGTATACATAACACACAATGACGATGTGGGGAGTAAGAGACACGACGATGAGGACATCCAGGACGGTTCTTCCCCTCAGGGACCGGCGGGAGAAGGGGAGCAGGTTGCACCATCTCAGGCCACCACCGCCAACCCAGTGGACGTGAAGTCAGAGGTCTAATTTTACCAAACTGAGACAATTTAAGCTATAAACTAAAGCAATTTGGTTGTTGTGAGTGGAAGACAGGCTGGTGAACTTACGCTGTACAACTGCCAAGTTGAGCTCTCACTTGGAAAAATGTTGCTGTGACTTGACAAAGATGGCGGCATTAAGGCAAGGCAAAACTTCAGGTGAGAAGTCTGTGGCATCAGTTTGGAGGATTGGCTTTTGTCCTGGATGGAAACAAACGGGAAATTAATTACACTAGTGTTGACCAAGATAAAGCAATGATTTCCATGACTGCATATAAGAGAAAACATAACACTTTGATTTCTCCTTCGGGATCAATAGGGTTAGCAATTTTAGCCGTCTTAAATAAAAAACAGGCCTTTTCGTTGTTAATGTTTTCTGGTGATTTTATATTTTGTTATACTAAAAAATGAAAATCAAACAACTTAAAACTTTTCTCGCCCGTTTTAACCGTGGAAAAGAAAAAGATCCTATTTAAATTTTTTATTTTTGAGTTCTACAGGAGTATTACGGTCACATTGAGGAAAAAAAAAGTGAAGTTACGAGAATAAAGTCTAGATTTTGAGCATAAAATCATTATGGCAATAAAGTCGTATTATTACAAAAATAAAGTTACAAGACATCCATTACAAGAATTAAAAATATAAAGTTTTGAGAGAAAAAAAAAATTTTTTAGGAATATTACCAGCAGCCAATAAAACAGGTGAAAGGTGAGTCACTGGCAGAATCTCTTCAACATCCTGATGACGAGGATGATGATGGTGATGAACCAAACCATGAAGTATTTCCTTATTTGTGAAACCTCTGCTGAAGTGTAACTTAACAGGATGCTCCATGTTCCTCATTTTAAAGCCTCTGACATTTCTGTCTAAAACAACACAGAACCAAAAATTATGACTTTATTCTCATAAAATTGTGACTTTTCTCATAAAAGTACGACTTTTGTGGCTTTTTTTTCTTGAAACATTGTGATTTTACTCTCAAAATTAGCCTTTGACTTTATTCCAATAATACTTTAACTTTATTCTTGTAATTTCAGATATAGTTTTTTTTTCTTTTTTAAATACTTGTTCGTTTCTGAAAAGAAAATCTAATGATCAATAGATAAAAAACATTGACTCAGCTTCCGCCGTGTTATTTTTGCATACTTTACTACAAGGTCACGTAGATGTGAGCGGAAGGGTCACGTGCACATTTGGAAATTACCTGACCGCTCGTTACGTCCCACGCGCAACGCAGCAGTGGTAAGGAACAAATTATACAGATTTTTCACTTGGCATCGGTATAAAGTGTCTGATAAAGACTTCTGAGCAACATGTGACTTATTTCCCTGTCTGTAGGTCGAAGTGTCGGGCTCGTGGATGTTGAATTGAGGAGCACGCGATGCGGCGCTAGCTGGAGGCTAATTCGGAAGCTAGCGTGTGCGTCGAGTGTCACCCTGAGGCCTAGCTCTTCAGGTGAGCTGGATTCTTCTGTCCTTGTTGTTCCCGACTGAGTTGAGTGAGTGTTTTGCTCCGTTTAATTTGATATTTTCACTGACTTTGTCCGTGTAAAGTTGTAATTAATTCAGTTAATTCTCATGAGTGTAAAAGTCACCGCCAGTATAACCGTCTGTACCAGTGTCTGTTCACAAGTTCAATAAATATGTAAATCCATGGTGATTAATGAAAGACACGCATTTCTTCAGGAGGTTAAACACATTCTGAAGATGTTGTGGTAAATTCGGCTTATAAATATTAATCACAGCGACACTTAATGTCACTAATTGAAACGTTTAGGGTGTTTCCACTGCTCACCTGGATCCCCAGAGGTTCGTAGGGAGAACAGACATGAAGCTCACTGAACGTTATTTTTTATGCCGGATGTTCTAATGTAAACCTCCGGTGGAAAAGAGCATTAAATTATGTTTAAAGAGATAAAAATGCTTTGTGGAAAAACGATAAGATTTTAAATGGTCAAATTTCACAAATAGATTACGGTGTCTTTGCATTAAACAGAGCGGTGTGCTTAATGGACTGTTGTTGTTTAACAATACAGCACTTCACATCAAACGTATGTAATTAAATAACCAGTTGTTTGTCAGTAATATTTGATGTTGTTTCTCTGTCCAGGTTCTACAGCGCCCCTCAGTCCACAGACGGTCACACACTGACACCTGGTGGAGAGTTTGTGAAACTGCAGTTGAGTATTGTGAATAAAACGTAAGGAGCAGACTAGAAGAAGAGGGCTTCAGTGATTCTTGTTCTGATACTGTGTCATTGTCATGTATGTCTAGACTCTCTGGGAATGTTATTCTTATGTGAATGCAGGAGGGAGAGCCGGGGCTTAGACAACAGGATTGGTGGGCTGCAGGCGGGAGAACAAAAGACTAAGATAAGGCTCTTTGCATAAACTCCCATCAGCCCTGTGAGCTCTGGAGACTGTAAACAAAGCAATAAAGTCCTAAAACCGGGTCCAATCGAGTCACCTTGGTCCAGAGTAGGTATAGGGATCTTAATGCGTTACCCGGAAGTCTGTAAATTGTAGTTTTCTGTAAAGCGAAAGTGAACATAGAACGACTTTATTCTCTTAGAAACGTAAGTTTCGTATTCACCATGACAGTGTGTACTTCCGGTGCAGACCCGGATATATACTGAGCCGAACCTTGTGATTGTCGTGTTACTTCGGTAACACATATACTAAAATTGGAACGATACAGAGAAGATTAGCATGGCCCCTGCGCAAGGATGACACGCAAATTCGTGAAGCGTTCCTCATTTTTCATTCAAATATTAATTATTCTCCACTGACTCTAATGGAACAGCGCCCCCACCGCCGGCGGCGCTGCCGGGAACTGCAGCGGCAGGAGTAGCTGTCTGTTACAAACTGCATCTGAAGTCATTATATGACTAAACCGACCTGCTCTTAAAAATCAACGACTGTTAATAAAAACTACACGTCACACAGACAAAGGAACGGTAAGTGAAATAAATTAACTTAAAACTTACTTTTTCCGCGGGGTCGGAGCTTTGGACCTGTCCCGTCTCCAGTTAGTTTAGAGCGGGGGGCGAGAGCCGGTCCACCGCAGGAGAGCGTCGTCCACACCGGGGAGCGGACCGAGGTGTTCCCACATCCACCACCATCTCAGCCCAGCCTCACACGGGAACCTCCCCGACAACCCGCTGCCTGTCCGGCTGCCGACCACCCACCCTCCGGTAGCAGCGTCCTCCAGGCTTGGCTCCCCGCGCACTCTGCTCCTCTCTGGGTCACACAGGTGCAGTCACCCGCTCTCATCATCTCAGGTGCAATCACTCACTGTCATCAGCTGCACGCGATGTTTCAACTCATTTTCTGCTCTGAAACTATTGAAACGTTATTTTTTCTCCAAACCTCCTGCTCACGTACTGACCCTCGGTCAGACCCTGGTCCTCATGATCCAGCTTCTCCGGTTCAGCCCGACTCTCTCTCTCCTCCAGTTATTGACTAAAACTCGTGTAGAAACCTGCTCATCTCCTGTAGAGAGCGTGACTCCGCGTGACGTTAGAAACAATCTGTGGTCGTTATATATCTGTTTTGTTTCTGTGTGAACAATTGAGACTATTTATTTTTTTCTGTATTTTCAGACCTGCTGTTCAGTCCTGACCCGTCCTCTCCTGTTTCAGTGATGATCAGCTGTTCCTTCTCTGTGTGAAGGATCACAGCGCCACCTACCGGAGGAACTACATGTGACACTCTGAAGTAAAATGTCACAACACACCTCAAATCTGAAAGTGACTTCCGGTGAGGTGCTTCTAAATAAAAGCCCCAGTGTGTTGATGGAGAACAATAGAACAGATAACATTATTGATAACACCATTAACATCTCTGGGAATTTCTATTATTATTTCCACTATATCAAACAGTCTGAGCTTAAATACAACAGTAAACAGATGCTCCGGGTCTCTCCCTCCCCAGAAGGTCAGCGGTTCGATACCCGGTTGTTACAAAACTGAAGAAAAGCTTCAGGGGTTGTTGCACAGTGTAACTAAGGTCTTTGTAAATAATGTGGCTGCCTGATAAACACAGAACAGTGATGTATTATCTCCCAGACGGTGACAGAGGAAAAACCAAGATTAAGTGTCTGAGTGAAGTTGTTGTTAAACTGGACTGAGATCATGTGACTGAAGGCACCAGCTGATTCTGACTGAGTTCTGTCATTAACATGAATAATTACTGACTTTTTAATGTTTTGGCCTTTGAACCCTGACACCATGACTGTCATGAGCCATCCATGTTATCTTGTTAGTGTTTCAGTTGCATGTTGTCCTCATGTTTACATGTTACATAATGTAAATAAATCATAAATAATAAATCTTTCAAACAAAGTGCAGAGTGAACTATTTACTTTGTATTTATTTGCAGATTTAAAAACAACATAAACAGAGGAACACTGGCAGAAATGATAGATATGTAAGAAAGAAAGATAAATTATTTTTTAAAAAGAGAAAAGTCCCTCAGGTCCTCTTCTCTTTGGAGGGGTATCCGGCCTAAAGACGGTGGGGACCTCAGCGTCCTGCAGGTATGGTCCAGGTGGCAGGGGCAGGCTGTTCCACCCACTCAGGATGCCTTCAGCATCAGTGGGCCGTTTTGACACCTGCGGAAGCTTGGACTTTCCTAAAGAGTAAATGAACATCAGCAGAGTGGTCTACTACAGTGACACAGAACATGAGAGAGACATGTCATATTATTATATTAATGCAACTGGTGTGTGAAAACATTTCTTTTGAAGGAATGAAGCAGTTTGAATCTGTAACAGAGCAGAGGAGGACATGAGATCAAGGTGTTACTGCTGCATCATATATAAATACATATTCATACACAGTATATATATGTTTACACACAGATGTTATGACATGTTTTATATCTATAATCGACATCAGCTTCTTGAACAGCATGATCACTGACATTTGTATGAATTACAAAAGCCTCATTCTCCCGCAAAAAAATTGTAAAAAAAATAAGGTAAAAGCAGCAAACAACATTAGCACTGTAACACTGTACAGACCGACTGACAGCGGTGTGTTAGCATCATGTTTTTAGCCTAAAGACGGTTGAACAACATGAATGTTAGCTGGCTAGCTCACAACAAATACAAATATTGTATATCACGAATTCCACGAAGTTAAAATGATAATTTGACATTTACTACAAATCCGCAAATATACGGCGTATACAGTGATAACGATCACTCGGCGTTTCACAACGAGCCGTAAAAACCCTTCGGTAAACAAAGTCTGACTAATACATCAGTCACAAACAAGTTTACTTTCCTCAAATATCTGATGAAGACGACTGAATATTGTACTTACGTCTTCAATATTGTACTTACGTCTTCACCTCGTTCTTCTAGGAAGAAAATGCTTCACCTTGACCGTGGGCGTCACCGTTCAGAAGTTGGAACAAATCTACCTACCAAATGTTTATTGTTATAATGTTTATTATTCAGGATTTTAACCCTTTAAATGCCAGTTTGAAGACATGTCGCCTCTTGTTTTATTAAAAAAACCAACACAGAATATGAGATATTTCCCACATAATACATGATGGAGGGATGTGACATTGTTTTATATCAGAGTCTTTTATATCAAGACATTTCTCAAAAGCAGATTATGATCAGGGCGACTTTTGAACACTGGAAATAAATCATGTACTCATCCCGGCAGTAGCCCCCGTGGCACTCAAAATTTCCCTTGAATTTTTATACACATACTGTGTCTAGATAAAGGGTTAACCAACCACTGGTGTTTGATCATGTGACCTTGACAGTCACATGATCTCAGTCGAGTTTAACAACAACAACAACAACAACAACAACTTACGTTATACATCGCTGAGAGGTTTTATTGTTGTACATTTATTAGGCTGCCACATTGTTCACATATACCTCAGGTAACAACCGCTAAAGCTTTTCTCGAGTTTTGTTACGAGCGGGGATCGAACCGCCGACCTCCCGCTCCGCGGCGGAAACACAGGAGCAAACCCCCCATTCCCTCCTCTTTTCGCCGGGTCCCCACAGAGAAGAATACGGCAGAAAGTTCTGATTGTTCCAACTTCTGAACCAATGGCTGTCCTAGGCGATATCCCGCCTCTCCCAATCAACGTGCTGTATTTGTTCCAATTCTTCCAAATTCCGGGAAACGGCCAGCCAATCAGATGGCCGGATTTGTTCCAATTTCGAGAATACATACTTCTGCCGTCCAATGGGAGAGCCGGATTTGTTCCAACTTCTGAACGGTGACGCCCACGGTCAAGGTGAAGCATTTTCTTCCTAGAAGAACGAGGTGAAGACGCGGGTTCAATATTCAGTCGTCTCTCAGATATTTGAGGAAAGTAAACTTGTTTGTGACTGATGTATTAGTCAGACTTTGTTTACCGAAGGGTTTTTACGGCTCGTTGTGAAACGCCGAGTGATCGTTATCACTGTATACGCCGTATATTTGCGGATTTGTAGTAAATGTCAAATTATCATTTTAACTTCGTGGAATTCGTGATATACAATATTTGTATTTGTTGTGAGCTAGCCAGCTAACATTCATGTTGTTCAACCGTCTTTTAGGCTAAAAACATGATGCTAACACACCGCTGTCAGTCGGTCTGTACAGTGTTACAGTGCTAATGTTGTTTGCTGCTTTTACCTTATTTTTTTTACAATTTTTTTGCGGGAGAATGAGGCTTTTGTAATTCATACAAATGTCAGTGATCATGCTGTTCAAGAAGCTGATGTCGATTATAGATATAAAACATGTCATAACATCTGTGTGTAAACATATATATACTGTGTATGAATATGTATTTATATATGATGCAGCAGTAACACCTTGATCTCATGTCCTCCTCTGCTCTGTTACAGATTCAAACTGCTTCATTCCTTCAAAAGAAATGTTTTCACACACCAGTTGCATTAATATAATAATATGACATGTCTCTCTCATGTTCTGTGTCACTGTAGTAGACCACTCTGCTGATGTTCATTTACTCTTTAGGAAAGTCCAAGCTTCCGCAGGTGTCAAAACGGCCCACTGATGCTGAAGGCATCCTGAGTGGGTGGAACAGCCTGCCCCTGCCACCTGGACCATACCTGCAGGACGCTGAGGTCCCCACCGTCTTTTAGGCCGGATACCCCTCCAAAGAGAAGAGGACCTGAGGGACTTTTCTCTTTTTAAAAAATAATTTATCTTTCTTTCTTACATATCTATCATTTCTGCCAGTGTTCCTCTGTTTATGTTGTTTTTAAATCTGCAAATAAATACAAAGTAAATAGTTCACTCTGCACTTTGTTTGAAAGATTTATTATTTATGATTTATTTACATTATGTAACATGTAAACATGAGGACAACATGCAACTGAAACACTAACAAGATAACATGGATGGCTCATGACAGTCATGGTGTCAGGGTTCAAAGGCCAAAACATTAAAAAGTCAGTAATTATTCATGTTAATGACAGAACTCAGTCAGAATCAGCTGGTGCCTTCAGTCACATGATCTCAGTCCAGTTTAACAACAACTTCACTCAGACACTTAATCTTGGTTTTTCCTCTGTCACCGTCTGGGAGATAATACATCACTGTTCTGTGTTTATCAGGCAGCCACATTATTTACAAAGACCTTAGTTACACTGTGCAACAACCCCTGAAGCTTTTCTTCAGTTTTGTAACAACCGGGTATCGAACCGCTGACCTTCTGGGGAGGGAGAGACCCGGAGCATCTGTTTACTGTTGTATTTAAGCTCAGACTGTTTGATATAGTGGAAATAATAATAGAAATTCCCAGAGATGTTAATGGTGTTATCAATAATGTTATCTGTTCTATTGTTCTCCATCAACACACTGGGGCTTTTATTTAGAAGCACCTCACCGGAAGTCACTTTCAGATTTGAGGTGTGTTGTGACATTTTACTTCAGAGTGTCACATGTAGTTCCTCCGGTAGGTGGCGCTGTGATCCTTCACACAGAGAAGGAACAGCTGATCATCACTGAAACAGGAGAGGACGGGTCAGGACTGAACAGCAGGTCTGAAAATACAGAAAAAAATAAATATTCTCAATTGTTCACACAGAAACACAACAGATATATAACGACCACAGATTGTTTCTAACGTCACGCGGAGTCACGCTCTCTACAGGAGATGAGCAGGTTTCTACACGAGTTTTAGTCAATAACTGGAGGAGAGAGAGAGTCGGGCTGAACCGGAGAGGCTGGATCATGAGGACCAGGGTCTGACCGAGGGTCAGTACGTGAGCAGGAGGTTTGGAGAAAAAATAACGTTTCACTAGTTTTAGAGCAGAAAATGAGTTGAAACAGCACGTGCAGCTGATTACAGTGAGTGATTGCACCTGGGGTGATTAGAGCGAGTGACTGCACCTGTGTGACCCAGAGAGGAGCAGAGTGCGCGGGGAGCCAAGCCTGGAGGACGCTGCTACCGGAGGGTGGGTGGTCGGCAGCCGGACAGGCAGCGGGTTGTCGGGGAGGTTCCCGTGTGAGGCTGGGCTGAGATGGTGGTGGATGTGGGAACACCTCGGTCCGCTCCCCGGTGTGGACGACGCTCTCCTGCGGTGGACCGGCTCTCGCCCCCCGCTCTAAACTAACTGGAGACGGGACAGCTCCAAAGCTCCGACCCCGCGGAAAAAGTAAGTTTTAAGTTAATTCATTTCACTTACCGTTCCTTTGTCTGTGTGACGTGTAGTTTTTATTAACAGTCGTTGATTTTTAAGAGCAGGTCGGTTTAGTCATATAATGACTTCAGATGCAGTTTGTAACAGACAGCTACTCCTGCCGCTGCAGTTCCCGGCAGCGCCGCCGGCGGTGGGGGCGCTGTTCCATTAGAGTCAGTGGAGAATAATTAATATTTGAATGAAAAATGAGGAACGCTTCACGAATTTGCGTGTCATCCTTGCGCAGGGGCCATGCTAATCTTCTCTGTATCGTTCCAATTTTAGTATATGTGTTACCGAAGTAACACGACAATCACAAGGTTCGGCTCAGTATATATCCGGGTCTGCACCGGAAGTGCACACTGTCATGGTGAATACGAAACTTACGTTTCTAAGAGAATAAAGTCGTTCTATGTTGACTTTCGCTCTACAAAAAACTACAATTTACAGACTTCCGGGTAACGCATTAAGATCCCTATACCTACTCTGGACCAAGGTGACTCGATTGGACCCGGTTTTAGGACTTTATTGCTTTGTTTACAGTCTCCAGAGCTCACAGGGCTGATGGGAGTTTATGCAAAGAGCCTTATCTTAGTCTTTTGTTCTCCCGCCTGCAGCCCACCAATCCTGTTGTCTAAGCCCCGGCTCTCCCTCCTGCATTCACATAAGAATAACATTCCCAGCGAGTCTACACATACATGACAATGACACAGTATCAGAACAAGAATCACTGAAGCCCTCTTCTTCTAGTCTGCTCCTTACGTTTTATTCACAATACTCAACTGCAGTTTCACAAACTCTCCACCAGGTGTCAGTGTGTGACCGTCTGTGGACTGAGGGGCGCTGTAGAACCTGGACAGAGAAACAACATCAAATATTACTGACAAACAACTGGTTATTTAATTACATACGTTTGATGTGAACTGCTGTATTGTTAAACAACAACAGTCCATTAAGCACACCGCTCTGTTTAATGCAAAGACACCGTAATCTATTTGTGAAATTTGACCATTTAAAATCTTATCGTTTCTCCACAAAGCATTTTTATCTCTTTAAACATAATTTAATGCTCTTTTCCACCGGAGGTTTACATTAGAACATCCGGCATAAAAAATAACGTTCAGTGAGCTTCATGTCTGTTCTCCCTACGAACCTCTGGGGATCCAGGTGAGCAGTGGAAACACCCTAAACGTTTCAATTAGTGACATTAAGTGTCGCTGTGATTAATATTTACAAGCCGAATTTACCACAACATCTTCAGAATGTGTTTAACCTCCTGAAGAAATGCGTGTCTTTCATTAATCACCATGGATTTACATATTTATTGAACTTGTGAACAGACACTGGTACAGACGGTTATACTGACGGTGACTTTTACACTAATGAGAATTAACTGAATTAATTACAACTTTACACGGACAAAGTCAGTGAAAATATCAAATTAAACGGAACAAACCACTCACTCAACTCAGTCGGGAACAACAAGGACAGAAGAATCCAGCTCACCTGAAGAGCTAGGCCTCAGGGTGACACTCGACGCACACGCTAGCTTCCGAATTAGCCTCCAGCTAGCGCCGCATCGCGTGCTCCTCAATTCAACATCCACGAGCCCGACACTTCGACCTACAGACAGGGAAATAAGTCACATGTTGCTCAGAAGTCTTTATCAGACACTTTATACCGATGCCAAGTGAAAAATCTGTATAATTTGTTCCTTACCACTGCTGCGTTGCGCGTGGGAGGTAACGAGCGGTCAGGTAATTTCCAAATGTGCACGTGACCCTTCCGCTCACATCTACGTGACCTTGTAGTAAAGTGTGCAAAAATAACACGGCGGAAGCTGAGTCAATGTTTTTTATCTATTGATCATTAGATTTTCTTTTCAGAAACGAACAGGTATTTAAAAAAGAAAAAAAAAATATTAGCGATTATTTTAATTTTACGCCGGAGTACTAGGGCCAGATCAATAAAGAACAATATCTGAAATTACAAGAATAAAGTTAAAGTATTATTGGAATAAAGTCAAAGGCTAATTTTGAGAGAAAAATCACAATGTTTCAAGAAAAAAAAGCCACAATATTACTAATAATAAAGTAAAGTTTTACAGAAAAAGTCACAAAAGTTTTACTTTTATGAGAATAAAGTCATAATTTTATGAGAATAAAGTCATAATTTTAGGTTCTGTGTTGTTTTAGACGCAAATGTCAGAGGCTTTAAAATGAGGTACATGGATCCTGTTAAGTTACACTTCAGCAGAAGTTTCACAAATAAGGAGACACTTCATGGTTTGGTTCATCACCATCATCATCCTCATCATCAGGATATTGAAAAGACAGAAAAAAGAGGAAACTATGGCAAAACATGAATAAAATAATGTGAACGAAAATTAAAAATTATGAAAAATAAAACCTGCGCCACTGCAGATGATTACATCTTCATGGTTACTGATAACGTGTCAATTCAAATATCTGTCAGTCAGGTCAGTCACTGGCAGAATCTTTTCAATATCCTGATGATGAGGATGATGATGGTGATGAACCAAACCATGAAGTATTTCCTTATTTGTGAAACCTCTGCTGAAGTGTAACTTAACAGGATGCTCCATGTTCCTCATTTTAAAGCCTCTGACATTTGCGTCTAAAACACAGAACCAAAAATTATGACTTTATTCTCATAAAAGTACAACTTTTGTGGCTTTTTTTTCTTGAAACATTGTGATTTTACTCTCAAAATTTGCTTTCGACTTATATTCCAATAATATTTTAACTTTATTCTTGTAATTTCAGATATAGTTTTTTTTTTCTTTTTTAAATACCTTTTCGTTTCTGAAAAGAAAATCTAATGATCAATGGATAAAAAACATTGACTCAGCTTCCGCCGTGTTATTTTTGCACACTTTACTACAAGGTCACGTAGATGTGAGCTGAAGGGTCACGTGCACATTTGGAAATTACCTGACCGCTCGTTACCTCCCACGCGCAACGCAGCAGTGGTAAGGAACAAATTATACAGATTTTTCACTTGGCATCGGTATAAAGTGTCTGATAAAGACTTCTGAGCAACATGTGACTTATTTCCCTGTCTGTAGGTCGAAGTGTCGGGCTCGTGGATGTTGAATTGAGGAGCACGCGATGCGGCGCTAGCTGGAGGCTAATTCGGAAGCTAGCGTGTGCGTCGAGTGTCACCCTGAGGCCTAGCTCTTCAGGTGAGCTGGATTCTTCTGTCCTTCTTGTTCCCGACTGAGTTGAGTGAGTGGTTTGCTCCGTTTAATTTGATATTTTCACTTACTTTGTCCGTGTAAAGTTGTAATTAATTCAGTTAATTCTCATGAGTGGAAAAGTCACCGTCAGTATAACCGTCTGTACCAGTGTCTGTTCACAAGTTCAATAAATATGTAAATCCATGGTGATTAATGAAAGACACGCATTTCTTCAGGAGGTTAAACACATTCTGAAGATGTTGTGGTAAATTCGGCTTATAAATATTAATCACAGCGACACTTAATGTCACTAATTGAAACGTTTAGGGTGTTTCCACTGCTCACCTGGATCCCCAGAGGTTCGTAGGGAGAACAGACATGAAGCTCACTGAACGTTATTTTTTATGCCGGATGTTTTAATGTAAACCTCCGGTGGAAAAGAGCATTAAATTATGTTTAAAGAGATAAAAATGCTTTGTGGAGAAACGATAAGATTTTAAATGGTCAAATTTCACAAATAGATTAAGGTTTGTTTGCATTAAACAGAGCGGTGTGTTTAATGGACTGTTGTTGTTTAACAATACAGCACTTCACATCAAACGTATGTAATTAAATAACCATTTTTTTGTCAGTAATATTTGATGTGTTTCTCTGTCCAGGTTCTACAGCGCCCCTCAGTCCACAGACGGTCACACACTGACACCTGGTGGAGAGTTTGTGAAACTGCAGTTGAGTATTGTGAATAAAACGTAAGGAGCAGACTAGAAGAAGAGGGCTTCAGTGATTCTTGTTCTGATACTGTGTCATTGTCATGTATGTGTAAACTCTCTGGGAATGTTATTCTTATGGGCGTAACCACGCATCCTTTGGGGGGGGTCGTGTCCCCCCCAATACTGGGAAAATACCAATCTGCCCCCCCCAATATTATGTATAAATATGTTAAATATTTCTTCCTTTTAGGAACCCTGGCTGTCAACTGACCCGTCTCTTGTTATTTCCGATTCATTTTCAATTTATTTCCGTTTGTTAAGGAAAACAAAAGTGTGTGACCACCCCCCTCCCAATTATACACTTGGTTGCGCCCATGTAACACCGGCTCCGTTTGAAGCGCCGGCTCCGACCGCCACACGACTGAGGGAGAAATTGGTCCGACCTTGCCCAAAAAGCGGAAAAAGCAGGACATACGAAATTTTTTTCAGACAGTAAGCCACTAGATAGCTAAAGAGGAGTGATGTTGTCAAAATGAGCGTGTTAATTTTTGAATTAATTTGAAATATTTAACTCGTTAAAAAGGGCTCAGTTTGTTAGTTAAGCTAGCTTGAAGTGAAGAGACTTGTATAATATGAAGCTAGTACCAACGATGTCATGATAGCCTGTCACAATTTGGGCTAAATGACAAATTAGGCTAATTCCTGTGGGGTAAAAACTTTCTCTTTGAGAAATGTGGACTCCCCCAATGTCTGTACCATGGTTACGCACTTGCTTATGGGAATGCAGGAGGGAGAGCCGGGGCTTAGACAACAGGATTGGTGGGCTGCAGGCAGGAGAACAAAAGACTAAGATAAGGCTCTTTGCATAAACTCCCATCAGCCCTGTGAGCTCTGGAGACTGTAAACAAAGCAATAAAGTCCTAAAACCGGGTCCAATCGAGCCACCTTGGTCCAGAGTAGGTATAGGGATCTTAATGCGTTACCCGGAAGTCTGTAAATTGTAGTTTTCTGTAAAGCGAAAGTCAACATAGAACGACTTTTTTCTCCTAGAAACGTAAGTTTCGTATTCACCATGACAGTTTGTACTTCCGGTGCAGACCCGGATATATACTGAGCCGAACCTTGTGATTGTCGTGTTACTTCGGTAACACATATACTAAAATTGGAACGATACAGAGAAGATTAGCATGGCCCCTGCGCAAGGATGACACGCAAATTCGTGAAGCGTTCCTCATTTTTCATTCAAATATTAATTATTCTCCACTGACTCTAATGGAACAGCGCCCCCACCGCCGGCGGCGCTGCCGGGAACTGCAGCGGCAGGAGTAGCTGTCTGTTACAAACTGCATCTGAAGTCATTATATGACTAAACCGACCTGCTCTTAAAAACAACAACTGTTAATAAAAACTACACGTCACACAGACAAAGGAACGGTAAGTGAAATAAATTAACTTAAAACTTACTTTTTCCGCGGGGTCGGAGCTTTGGAGCTGTCCCGTCTCCAGTTAGTTTAGAGCGGGGGGCGAGAGCCGGTCCACCGCAGGAGAGCGTCGTCCACACCGGGGAGCGGACCGAGGTGTTCCCACATCCACCACCATCTCAGCCCAACCTCACACGGGAACCTCCCCGACAACCCGCTGCCTGTCCGGCTGCCGACCACCCACCCTCCGGTAGCAGCGTCCTCCAGGCTTGGCTCCCCGCGCACTGTGCTCCTCTCTGGGTCACACAGGTGCAGTCACACGCTCTAATCACCCCAGGTGCAATCACTCACTGTCACCAGCTGCACGCGATGTTTCAACTCATTTTCTGCTCTGAAACTAGTGAAACGTTATTTTTTCTCCAAACCTCCTGCTCACGTCCTGACCCTCGGTCAGACCCTGGTCCTCATGATCCAGCTTCTCCGGTTCAGCCCGACTCTCTCTCTCCTCCAGTTATTGACTAAAACTCGTGTAGAAACCTGCTCATCTCCTGTAGAGAGCGTGACTCCGCGTGACGTTAGAAACAATCTGTGGTCGTTATATATCTGTTGTGTTTCTGTGTGAACAATTGAGACTATTTATTTTTTCTGTATTTTCAGTGATGATCAGCTGTTCCTCCTCTGTGTGAAGGATCACAGCGCCACCTACCGGACGAACTACATGTGACGCTGAAGTAAAATGTCACAACACACCTCAAATCTGAAAGTGACTTCCGGTGAGGTGCTTCTAAATAAAAGCCCCAGTGTGTTGATGGAGAACAGATAATATTATTGATAACACCATTATTATTTCCACTATATCAAACAGTCTGAGCTTAAATACAACAGTAAACAGATGCTCCGGGTCTCTCCCTCCCCAGAAGGTCAGCGGTTCGATACCCGGTTGTTACAAAACTGAAGAAAAGCTTCAGGAGTTGTTGCACAGTGTAACTAAGGTCATTGTAAATAATGTGGCTGCCTGATAAACACAGAACAGTGATGTATTATCTCCCAGACGGTGACAGAGGAAAAACCAAGATTAAGTGTCTGAGTGAAGTTGTTGTTAAACTGGACTGAGATCATGTGACTGAAGGCACCAGCTGATTCTGACTGAGTTCTGTCATTAACATGAATAATTACTGACTTTTTAATGTTTTGGCCTTTGAACCCTGACACCATGACTGTCATGAGCCATCTATGTTGTCTTGTTAGTGTTTCAGTTGCATGTTGTCCTCATGTTTACATGTTACATAATGTAAATAAATCATAAATAATAAATCTTTCAAACAAAGTGCAGAGTGAACTATTTACTTTGTATTTATTTGCAGATTTAAAAACAACATAAGCAGAGGAACACTGGCAGAAATGATAGATATGTAAGAAAGAAAGATAAACTATTTTTTAAAAAGAGAAAAGTCCCTCAGGTCCTCTTCTCTTTGGAGGGGTATCCGGCCTAAAGACGGTGGGGACCTCAGCGTCCTGCAGGTATGGTCCAGGTGGCAGGGGCAGGCTGTTCCACCCACTCAGGATGCCTTCAGCATCAGTGGGCCGTTTTGACACCTGCGGAAGCTTGGACTTTCCTAAAGAGTACATGAACATCAGCAGAGTGGTCTACTACAGTGACACAGAACATGAGAGAGACATGTCATATTATTATATTAATGCAGCTGGTGTGTGAAAACTTATTTCTTTTGAAGGAATGAAGCAGTTTGAATCTGTAACAGAGCAGAGGAGGACATGAGATCAAGGTGTTACTGCTGCATCATATATAAATACATATTCATACACAGTATATATATGTTTACACACAGATGTTCTGACATGTTTTATATCTATAATCGACATCAGCTTCTTGAACAGCGTGATCACTGACATATGTATGATTGACAAAAGCCTCATTTTCCCGCAAAAAAATTGCAAAAATTAAAGTAAAAGCAGCAAACAACATTAGCACTGTAACACTGTACAGACCGACTGACAGCGATGTGTTAGCATCATGTTTTTAGCCTAAAAGACGGTTGAACAACATGAATGTTAGCTGGCTAGCTCACAACAAATACAAATATTGTATATCACGAATTCCACGAAGTTAAAATGATAATTTGACATTTACTACAAATCCGCAAATATACGGAGTATACAGTGATAACGATCACTCGGCGTTTCACAACGAGCCGTAAAAACCCTTCGGTAAACAAAGTCTGACTAATACAACAGTCACAAACAAGTTTACTTTCCTCAAATATCTGATGAAGACGAGTGAATACTATACTTACGTCTTCAATATTGTACTTACGTCTTCAATATTGTACTTACGTCATCGTTCAGAAGTTGGAACAAATCCGGCTCTCCCATTGGATGGCAGAAGTATGTATTCTCGAAATTGGAACAAATCCAGCCATCTGATTGGCTGGCCGTTTCCCGGGGTTTGGAAGAATTGTAACAAATGCAGCACGGTGATCCAATCAGATGGCCGGATTTGTTCCAATCCCTGAGCTGTGACGCCCACGGTCAAGGCGAAGCGTTTTCTTCCGAGAAGAACGAGGTGAAGACGTGAGTGCAATAGTCAGTCGTTTTAATCAGATATTTGGGGAAAAACTTGTTTATGACCGATATATTAGTCAAACTTTGTGTACCGAAGTCATCGTTATCACTGTATACGAGGATTTTGTCGTTCTGGAAATGTCGAATTATCATTTTAACTTCGTGGAATTCGTGATACGCATTATTTGTATTTGTTGTAAGCTAGCCAGCTAACATTCATGTTGTTCAACCGTATTTTAGGCTAATTACATGATGCTAACACACCGCTGTCAGTCGGTCTGTACAGAACTACAGTGCTAATGCTGTTTGCTGCTTTTACATTCATTTTACATGTTGAGGCGGCAAAAAAATGAAGCTTTTGTCATTCATGTTGGCCATAAAGTTGGAATCATTTTGTTTTCAGACACAATCCTATTTAAATGCATCAGTAATATATATATATATATATATTGTGTATTAATATGTATTTATACATGATACAGAGTGAACTGAGCAGTAAGACCTTGATCTCACATCCTCCTCTGCTCTGTTACAGATTCAAACTGCTTCATTCTTTAAAAAGAGATGTAAGTTTTCACGCAGCAGTTGCACTAATATAATAATATGGCATGTATGTCTCATGTTCTGTGTCACTGTAGTAGACAACTCTGCTGATGTTTATTTGCTCTGTTTAGATGGAAAATCCAACTTTCAGGAGGTGCCCGAATGGCACCCTCCTCATGGGGGCCTCCAGCGAGGCCCAAGCCCTTGGCCGTCGCCCGGTCGCCACTGTCAAAGCCAAAAAGCCGGAGGAGGTGGATGCAGAGGCCTGGGCCCACGTCGCCTCCGAGGGTGGCGACACTGGAAACGCCACCCTCATCCTGAGCCGGTGGAAGGTCCAGTTCGGCAGTTACCAGGGCAAGACCTTCCACTGGCTGCTGGAGAATGACGTGGGCTACGCCGTCAACCTGGTTGCCTCCCACCAGAAGGAGCGAGAGAGCACAGGGTCTGAGTCCCCGCTGATGGCCAACAAGGTAGAGTCCTTCAGTCTGATTGATGCTGTACAGAGTCTGCGGACACAGTCTTAACCTGTCTTTGCGTCCTTGTAGGACGCACTCACCCGCTACTCCTCAGCGTACCCTGACTTTGTGGAGGCAGTCAGGTTCCACAGTGCGTTTGAGGAGGCGCGGGTGAAGTCCCTCCAGCCTGGTCAGGAGGGACAGGCGCTTGTTGGCTTCGGGGACTTCAAATTCGAGACCCTGCAGAGCCTGTACGAGTCTGAGGACCCCATAAAAATCCGGTATGTTGTAAAAGCATTTGCAAATACAGCTGCTGTGATAACTGTCAATGGTAAGAGTCATGTGACAAGTTGTCTGATTTCTCATAGATTTGTCAACTACCTGCGGAGGAAGGCGCCAGCTCCGGGCACGCAGATGGAGAACGTTGTCCGCTACGTTAAGAAGAGGGACAGACAGAGAGCGAGTGCTGCTACTGCATCCACCGCCATGGCCACAACTGCCACGGCCACAACAGCCACGGCCACGGCCATAACTGCCACCGCCAGCAGCAGCTCAGCCTCTGTCTTGGCCGTGAGCCAGGGAGCCAGGAGTGCGTCAAAGTATGTGTTTTCATTGAAAGCCCTCCTCCTGAGAAAATGTTGTATCATGTATGTACGTCATGTCACATCATAGATTCTATTCGTTACAGGCCTCTTGGTTCTGCGCTCACGGCCTTCGTCTGCGGGCGGCGTTCTCTGTCTGCGGTGGAAATGCAGGCAAAAATAAAGAAGCTGGTGGCCACTCAGCCTGCATTTCCAGGCAAGCTCAAGTCCATTTACATTAAAGCCAGAGTTTAACTTCATTATTATGTTTGTTTCTAATGTTTTGTCGCTGTATATTTTCTGTTTCTCTCTCTCGTGGTGAACTTTCAGCCTCCTCCAGACCAGCTCTTCCCTCAGTGTCATCGGAGGAGATCTCGGACCAAGAGCTGGTCAGGGCAGTAGTTGACATAGAGGAGTGTAAGTAAAATATAAAGTCATATTTATGTGAAATATCGTCAGAAATGTTTTCATTGCTTTTGACTGCTTTTTTTTTCCCTTATTATAAATGTTTGTGTAATCGGAAGGACAGGAGACGACAGGGTAAGTCTTGATTCAATGAAAAGTTTCGCGGTGTGAGTCTCATATCCCTAACTGACATTCTGGCCCATCAGCTGTTAACACATCACTAACGGCGGCTTCCGTAGAATCACTCTTTGTTCATCCTCTTCCCTGCATGACTCCTGTAGCTGCTGCCTGCATCGCTGCCTACACTTGTCTGTCTAATCTGTCTCACCTTGCTTCCTCTCAGACCATCATGTGACTGTCTGTGTGGACGTCTCTGAGCTGCTCTGCCCCTCAGTATGAACACATGAATCTGATTCTGTCATGTAACTGAAAAACTTTATTTCTCTTTCAGCCTCAGAAGTACAGGCCCCTCTCTCTCTCTCGCCGCCGCATCGATCTCCACCTCCACCTCCACTTCCTGTCCCGGCAACTGCAGCCAGGCCGCTGCCACCGCCTGCCCCGGCCGCCCAGACCGCCCCTGCCCCGGCCGCCCGGACCGCCGCTGCCACCGCTGCAACCCTGCAGGCCCCCGTGGAGCACAGTATGGAGGAGTTGCCCGCACCAGCCGTCCTCCCTCCCCCACAACCTGCTGGCTGTGCTGAGGTGAGGCTGTCTGTCAAACAGTAAACATTGCTTATCAAAGGCCCTCTCTGCCGCCCTCACCTCTGACATTAAAAGTTGTGTACGTTCCTCTCATTCTCCCTTCAGCTGCTTCCAGTGTCCTGGCGGGCAGCTCTCACAGTAGAGCAGCAGCAGTGGATCGGTCAGGTGCTGTTCACCAGGGACAGCTCGGGGAGGCCCCGGCTCACCGGTGAGCTGAGCCTCTGGTGGCACCCTCCCCAAGCCCGGCCGATCTACAATCAGCCTCCCGCGTCCCCCAACCCCTTCTTCGCATGTCGGCTGTTCCTGTGGATGCCGCACCGCATGTGGTGTCTGCAGCTGACATGCCCCCAGCCTTCGTGCACCGGGTCCATGACGAAGGCTGGGCTGTACCGGACCATCCGGAGGGTCCTGGACATCGACGGCTGGTATCTCATGGCCACTGAGTACCTGGAGTGCTGTCGATGCAAGAAGAAGGTTGGCGGGTGGTCACAGGGCATCATACGGCAGCTGTCCCCCACCTACAGCTGCCAGTTTCCAGCCATACTTACATACAAGTAAGAGAACATTCATCTCTGTGTATTTGTATCTCTGTCGTTTGCTTTGAACGTAGCGTTTGATGTGTTCACGCGGTGACGCAGCTGTATATAATGTCGGTGCTGTGTTTCCGCAGGTTGTCCTGTGACCTCAGGGTGGTTCAGCAGCTGAGGTCTCGCACTCTGGGCAACAGTGCTACCCGGCTGTACAACACCCTGCGGGAGGCGCACTCGGACTCCTGGATGCGGAAAGCGATAGAGTACCTCGGCGTGTGCGAGCAGTTCCTGGCCTTGAGGGGGCACGTTACACCGCCGCCCCAGATGCCCCCTGTGCCGTCACCCGTCTGGCTGCTGACGGTGTACGGTTACGACGTCCTGACGCGGCTGGAGGAGTACAAGGCCAGGATCACGTCCACCTTCGGATCCATCTTAAAGATGGATTCCACCAAGAAGGCGAGTAGAGTTTATCGGAGCGTATTGTGTTCTCACAGCCGCCGTCACATCGCACGTTAATGTTTGAAACCTCTTTCTCTCTCCGTCCAGGTGACGAAGAAGCTCGCCGGCGCCGCCTCAGACACGGCCGCCTGCGTTACCAACGTGGGTAATGAGTACGGGCAGGTCCTCATGAGCGTCCTCACCTGCTCCGAGGGCACAGAGGGCCTGTCCAGGATGGCGGCCGGACTGATGAGGCGGTACCGACTCGCCGGGGTACCTCCCCCTCAGCTGATGTACGTGAACCACGACTGCTGCAGGAGAGACGGCCCGTCCAAGACGGCTGCCTTGTTTCATGTACGGAACCGAGAATCACGTTTCACACACTCAGTAATGTAAACTGAACCTGAGATGCACTGTACAAAAATTCTAGAAAAATGAACGGGCTTGTTGGGTTTGTTTCTCTGTGGCAGGAGTGGGGACAGCTCGTTGTTCGGCTCGACATCTGGCACCTGATGTGGCGCTTCGCATCGGGTGTCACCACCGAGAGCCACGAGCTGTACCCCACCTTCATGAGGCAGCTGTCTGACTGCATCTTTGAGGTGGACCCCGGAGATGCGGGCCGTCTCATGGAGGCCAAGCGGTCCCAGCTTGAGGGGAGGCACGGGACGGTCGCCCTGACCGACGCCGAGGTGATCCGGAGGATCTCCAGGGAGGAGTGGAGGCTCCACTGTCGTCGGAGGACACGTGGGGCGGAGGAGACGACGCTCCTCATCCAGGAACTCCTCAACACCTTCGGTGGACCGGCAGGACGCGACACCCTGGGCGTCCCGTTGCTAGACGCTTTCCGCATCCAGGACATATGGAGCACGCAGAGGCGCCACATCAGCTGCATCCAGGACCCAGCGGGAGTGCAGCTGTACACACAGACCGGCAGGCTGACAAAGGGCGGGTTCATCCTGCCGGTTTATCGCTGCGCGAGGGGCTCCACATCTCTGGGGTCCTTCCACCTCCACCTCAACCGGTTCATCCCAGGTACGTGCGTGTGTCTCACAGCTCGCCATTATGTTTATCGTGTATTTATATCACATGCAAAAGTAAATTCATTTTTGATCCAAACCCATTTTTCCACAGGGAAACGAGCAAGTGCCAAGTACTTTCAAGCGTTCCTGGTCGATGGACTGGTGAGGTGGAACGAGGACCGCGCAGCCGCAGCTGCACCTCCGTCTGCAGCTGAGGGACAGGTGGCGTCTCTGCACTCCTACAGTGGCCACCTCAAGCACGTCCTTAACCTGAAGAGCCAAAGGGTGCTTGGCCTTCAGATGGTTAAGGACTTCACCAAGCCTGCTGAGTACACAGGTACGTGATTTTAAACTTCATAACGCGACGCTAACGTCAGAACTACGACAAAAGGAGCGCTAATCGGATCCACCGCTCTGTGTCTTTGCTGTCTCGCAGGAGAACTCATCGGGGTGGAGTTCCTGTTTGCCCAGACAGGCAGAGTGCTTGAGGACGTCAGCGTGGACCCTGACGTTCCGGACGAGGCCGCCGCCGTCGAGTTGCTGGAAGAGGTGGATGAGGGTATGGAGGAGGATGTTGAGGACCCCACCGTCTTCGGGCCGGATACCCCATCCACCAGCGCGGCGGCCCGGTCAGGTGATCCAGCTGACGCACCCAGGTCTGAGCCAGCGGCCTCACACCAAGATGCCCCTCCTGAGGCCCCTGAGGTTCAGGCCCCTGCTCTCCAGCCGCCTTCTTCAGACTCTGATGTACGTTGACTAAGTGCAAACAGTAATAATAGGAATAATAATAACGACAATAACAATAATATAATAATGATATTTTCTTGTGCTTTAATTTGGAGCAGGGGAGCGGCATGGTCCCTGCTCCAGCTTCTGCACACGGGACCGCCCCCCCAGCGACGGGGCTGTCCTTGGTTCAAGTGGGACAAGGACAGCCCCTCACCTGTCACATCCCAGAGGATCAGCCTGGGCCCCCTGGCAGGGGTCTGCCTCCTCCTCCTCCTCCTCCTCCTCCTGTTGATGAGGAACAACCACGGCCCTCGTCCGCTGCTGGCGCCCCTCCCCTCGCCCCGCTCCAGTCATCTGCTCCACAGCCGCCTCCTCTTCCTGGACGTGTACCAAGGACCACCGCCTACAGGAAGAGGAAGGCGGCCGAAGCCTCAGCTACGGGACCAGAGCCGCTCCCCGGAGCAAAAGCCCCCCGCCGGCAGCCCACATCGTACACCTGCAGCAAGTGTGGCCAGCCCAAAAGGATCGACACTGGCCACACTCGCATAGCAGGTGTGTCATACTGTGCGGCTGTCGGCGGAAAGACTGTAGAAGAGTGGAGGGAGGAGATGAAGAAAAAACAGAGGAGGACCTGAGGGACTTTTTTTTTTTTTCTTTCGTTTGTTCCCTCTTTTTATGTTTTTAAAATCTGTAAATAAATAAATTAAATAGTTCACTCTGCACTTTGTTTGAAAGCTTTATTATTAATTTTATACATTATGTTACATGTAAACATGAGGAAAATATGCAACTGAAACACTAACAAAACAACATGGATGGCTCCTGCCAGTCACGGTGTCAGGGTTCAAAGATCATACAATAGAAAGTCAACACAAATGTGACAGAACTCAGTTGACAATCAGCTGTTGTGAATTACATCTTTCATTCCTCCTGCTCGGCCAAGGCTCCCATAAAAGCAGTGGATGTTGAATTAGTGCCTTTATCAGATGTTTGACACATGGTGTGTGCTGGTGGGGATCAGTGACAACATATAATCCACACAGTGCAGCCTCAGTCTGACAAGATAACGACAGCTGCATCAGCTGATCACTTGTGCATCATACACCCAGCTCAGAACCATCAATGAACCATGGAGTTCTCATGGTTTACACACTGTCCACATAGTTATATACACATACTGTGTGTAGATAAAGGGTTAACCAACCACTGGTGTTTGATCATGTGACAGTCACATGATCTCAGTCCAGTTTAAAAACAACAACAACAACTTACGTTATACATCGCTGAGAGGTTTTATTGTTGTTCATTTATTAGGCTGCCACATTGTTCACATATACCTCAGGTAACAACCGCTAAAGCTTTTCTCGAGTTTTGTTACGAGCGGGGATCGAACCGCCGACCTCCCGCTCCGCGGCGAAAACACAGGAGCAAACCCCCCCTTCCCTCCTTTTTAAGTAAGTTTAGTAAGTTATGCCTTTAATGATTTCATTGCAGGCACATAAAAAGGTAAAATAATATTCTGCTTACACTTTTTAATCAATTTCTTGTTTGTTGTTTGTATTGATGTTACACTCTCTCTCTCAGGTCAACAAGAAAACAACATGACGATGAAACACAAACGTGAGTAAATCTTCTGTATTAGAAATGCACTGCTGCTCTGTATGGAACACAATATACAGGTTACCTGTGATTTTAAGGTGCTTCAGGGATGAGTCCTAATTAGTTAGCACTTCAGGATACCTTGTTCCAAAGTCTCTGGGGTTTTTCTTTTTGTTAGATGACTGAAAGGTCTGTGGGTAACACGAGCTAAATACATTTTCACCTTTCACTCTACGACATAAAATACGTCGGTAAATACCCCACTTGTCATTTTTCTTTAAGCTTTTACGTTTCTTAAAAAAGGCGGGTTGCTAACAAGCGGCTGAATGAGACTACAGAGGTTGATGGGGACGTTAAACATCATCATCTCACAAACTGTTACTAACTTTGTGAGAGGAAAGGCTTTTGTGGAAGAGGTCTGCAGCTCCGTAGTGGTGATGCTGAAGCCTAACATTAGTTAACATTAATATAACATTAGCTTTTTACTTCCGCCGATTATATTTATTGTTCCAAGAGTTTATTTTCTGCTGACCAGGACTTACAGGCATGGAACTAAACACAGGTGATCTAAACTAATACAGCACACAGGAAAACTGAAAATCCAAATGCATAAATCTACCTACTTGGATAATACCTTCATGGATACAGATTAAGTGATTAACAAGCTAATCTAATTGACCTCTTACTTCTTAGTGGACTGCCATCATCCTCCTGCTCAGAGAGCGGCTGGATGCTGGTGCAGATTTCTCAGTGCAGATTCCTCAGTGCAGACCTGCAGACAGGAACTACAACCGTCACCAGAACAAGTCGTGATTTCTTCCTTCAGGGTAACCGGAGACCATGGGACAAGAAGAGAGCCACACCGAGGAGATGGACTTGGCTCAGATTCAGGATCTGTGCATCATCTTCATGAAGGAGTGTCCGAGCGGCGCGCTGCACCTCCACGAGCTGAAGAGGATCTTCGGGGTGCCGAGCAGCTCTGAGGAGTCCCTCTACGTCGAGACCATATTCCGCTCCTTTGATACGAACCAGGTGAAAACGCACACAGCAGTTTTTAATTATACAATCCAAATTTTAATTCCCATGTAAATTTAACTCTGAATTATTTGCCTACAGGATAACACACTTGATTTCCTCGAGTATGTGGCGGCACTTCACCTGATCTTTAGAGGGAACCTTGAAGATCGGCTCAAGTGGTCTTTCAAGATGTATGACAAGGACGGGAACGGCAAGCTGGACAGACAGGAGGTGAAACGCATCATAAGGGTGAGAAAACCCCCCTCAAACATTTATTCACAAACATTCATTACAACTTGTACAGTAAGTTATGAACGATGGTTTTGTAGAAATGTGAATAAAGTGTGGTTGTATTTTCCGCTGATGTCTGAAATCGTCCAAATGACCAGGTTTCGTAACACAAATCCTCTCAGGACAGATTATAGTAGTGGCCCAGTGACAGGGCTTAGGACCAGGGGTCATGCACTGTAGGTCCACAGGCTGTTAGATAAGGAGTGGGTGGGCTCTGTTGGTGCTATTCTTGAAGTGAACATCTTTAGCATACTTTACAGTAAGCCTCTAAATTAAGAAAGATAAATCTAGCCTACTGTGCACATGATCTGATTTACCTGACAAGGAATTAGGTAATATTTGTAATCCAGTGACCCAAGAGAAAGTTTTATTCCTTCTTATTTTAGTTAAAGTAGATCAACATTAGTATTCTAGTATTGCATTAAAAAAACAAACAAGCAGGAAAGATCTTTCTTCTCCTTACAGAGCTGTCCGTGATGTATGACATCTGCTGAGCTGTCACTGACAGTCGTGCAGAACTGGAGGGGTTAGTGAATAAAGCTTGGACTGATCTCATGTGTCTCACACAGATTATTTACAAAATCAAGTTCCAGACGAGCAGCGTCAACATGTCTCCGTCTGAGATCTGCGACCGGATCTTCGAGTTGGTCGACCAGAATAATGACGGTACGTAAGAACGAAGCTTCAGCGTGTCGTGACGAAGAATCACATGTGCGGTTTTGTCACACTGGCTGTAAAAAGATCCACAGTTCTTGTTAGTCAAACAGTTTGACTCTTCAAATCTTCAGGTTGTTCGTCCGTCTTGTTCTCATGAACGCCATGAGGGACTCAAGAACGAACTGTTAACACTTTGGTGGTCAAAGGTCAGGGTCACGGTGACCTCACAAAACACATTTGGGGACATAACTCAAGATAAGATAAGCAGCACTCTGCATTCAGAGGCTGCACCTGAAGACCGATTGCGTCACAGTGGTGCAACTATAATGTCCCATCTCAAGGCTCCTCCGAATGCGTCCTTCTCCAACAGGTGGATCCTTCGTGGCTCAACCTATCCCATGATTCATTGCAGGCCGGTATTGAAAGCAAACAACACTGACAGAGAGCCTGAGGATTACACTTTTAAATCTGAGTATTGGGTTTCAGCTCAGTTCAACAGCTAACGGTACAACTGTTAAAACCAAGAGCTTTAAAACCTCAAGTTTTTGTAAATAGAAGTTTAGCCGTGTTGTCAAGGTTGCTAAGCAACAGGAGCCATGCTTTTCGACGCAACAGTAAAGGCGGGAACAGCTGATGACGCAATCCTCCGTAGGCCAGATAGTCGTAACTATTTTTTTGTAATGTACAGATGAGCTTTTTATTAAGTTACCAAAAAAAACATTAAGATTTATTCATTAAGAGCTACAGATTTATTTTGAACAAATAAGAGGGACGAGCACAATCAAATCTGGACAAACTCTCTATGTTTAAGTAGAAACTGTGCTGATCATAAACCAGCTGTAAACTTAGTGGATGTTCCTCTGTTGGTTCTGTTTGGAGAAAAGAGAAATACACCTTTTTAATTTTGATGATTCCTGTCACTTAATCTGTCTTAATCCGACATTTTGACCTCAGACGCTGATGCTTGTGGATAAATGTGAAACGTAGATTTTTCTCCTGTTGTGTTACACGCAGTCATCAGTGTGGATTGTCTCTTTGTCCTCACAGGTCAGATAACTTTGTCAGAGTTCATGGAGGGAGCACAAAAAGACGAATGGGTCATGAACCTGCTCAAGTTGGACATCAACGCCACCAGCTGGGTCACCCAGAACTGTGTGAAGTTACCATGACTCCCAGGATCTGTGGGGTCACCGCCCACATGTTTTGGATTGAGGTGCTGACTTCATACCTTGGGTTTAGAAGCTTTGCCTTCGCTTCCTGTGACTTGAAGCTGGAGAGCGATGCACTTTGTCATGGCTGCAGCTCTGCCAGGATTTTGACGGCTGGTCCAAAGGTCCGAGTCCTTGCTGTGGTCCGTCTTGGCAGTGAGCTCATGTCTCTGTTGAAAAAAATCCAATACTCACATAGAAAGTGTGTTGTTAAAAGCTATACGGTCGGTTATTGTATATTTATTAATGCATGTATCTTTAGTTTAGACATGTCGGCCATAATGGATTTGTAAACAAATAAATAACCCCAAAGTAAAGAGTCAACTTTACATTGACAAGAAAAACAATTATTTTATTTCTAATTATTCTACCTGATATAATCGTTACAGTTATTTGTTGCTAAATAATTTAAACATAAACAATTTTGAAATTGGTTAAATATTTTGTAGTAATAGTATAACTGTAACATATAGAAATATCTTGGTGGTGTTCTTGTTTCTGCAGAGGGCTGATAAAAATACCAACATCATATTGCACTAATTTGTAAACCCATCTAAGAGTTTAAAGCAGTATTCATTTCTTTTGGCCACTCGGGGGCAACAAAACAAACTAAAACTCAACATTAACATCAGAAGAAGAAGCACACGTATTTGCAAACAGTTGCTTACTTACTGTACGTTCAGACCGAAACGCTCTGGCAGCTCTGTCGAGAGGTTTGTGGACACGCTGACGTAGATGAAATAGACATCTAGCTGCTAGCAAGTTTGTTCAGGATGGTTGGTTTTGTAAAAACTTTATTTAAATGGCCTGAAAAGCAAACACTCATGTCCACCGGTATCTTTGTAAAAGGGTTTAAGTTAACTTTAACGTTAGCGTTACCGACTGATTTGCATTAAGTTGTAACGCAACTGGGGGAAATCCCGCCACCACAATTTTCAGTTGTTCCTCTATTGTTCCGATGTTTGATGGGAACAAAACACGGTTGTGTTCTCTAGCGTTCTCAAAGCGCAGCACTTCCACATTCTGATTGGTTGCCGCCAAACCGTGTCATAGCTCATTACCATGAAGTCGCCTGGACTTCAACTTCTTCTGATGCCCACACCCCCCATGTCGCGCCGCCAACGGCCACGCTGCTGTTCGCCGCCAAGAGTGATGTTTTCGCCGCTTTCGGTCTGAACGTACAGTCAAACAGTTCGCAGACAGAGCAACATTAACTCTTGTTTGAAGTTTCGTTTCAAGTTGTTTGAGTGTAAAATGTAAAATTCATTCTTCTTTGATAAACTGGTGAATATCTGGCCCCTTCTTCACCAGATCGTCTCTTACTGTGTCCGTCCTTTAGTGATGGGCGACACGGGGAACTGTGAAACAATATGTCTGAAGAAAAGAAAAATGCAGCCCTGAGAGAAAAACTCTGTATTTGTTTCAGATGTGTATTTATTTTGTTATTAAAACATATTTTTATAAAAACTTAAAGCTGTGTTTCCTTCACCTTGTTGGGTACGGTGTCTTTTTGATTGTGCCACAAGGAGGCGCCGGACGCAGAACATTTCAAACCCTACATTTAGCTCATCAGTTTGTCAGACATCCAAGAGACCCACCCACCTTTCACAGTCCATATCATTACTTACACTTATGACCAGGTGTTGGAAAAACAAGCTGTACCATGTTTCATGTATTCTCATGTAGATAATCTGGATTTCACCACACCTGTTATCAATGTCAGACCAGAGGAGAAAATATTAATGTTGAAATTACCATTACATTAATTAATTCTGGCAGGTGATCATTTAAAAATAAAGAACTATCTGCTGATAAAACACGATATTTGTCCAAACAACAAACTTTAGATGAAAGATGCAATTTGATCTTTGGATACGAAAAATGTTTAAAACTTTGACAGTAAAAGATTCACGTCCATCAGTCTGAGTTTGATGAACAATATGGTGATAATCAATCTAAAGTATTGTTATTGATGTTTTCTGGTGCAGTTAAACCTGTTTATTTCAGTTATGATCACATGGAAACTCTGTCACATCAGGACGTTTATGTTTATCTTGAGCTGGTTTATGTTTCGCTGTGAGTTTACCAGGCAGGTCAGGTCGGGCGGACTGTGTAGATTTAGACAGACCTCAGTGGATCAACAGTTTTACAGACCCCGCTCAGGCTGTATTTTGACGTCATCCGTCTTTTAATCTCGCTGGGAGTTTGGTGGTGACTTTTCGTCTGGATCGGGACAATCCACTCTTCTCTGCAGTCAAAGAGCCGACAGATCTGCTGCGCAGGCAAATTCATTAGCGAGTCAATCAGTATTTGTCTTCAGGGCAATGTGGGGTGGCGTTGTCAGAGTTTAGGGAATGGAAATGTTGAAGAAAAAAAGATAATTGTGTAGAAGGATTTGGGAAGATCACTGAAAAGTCAATTGGATTTGTCCACAGGTTACCTGGAAATAGCCCACACACTTGTTTTCTGCTGGGGCCTCAAACCATGGGTGAATGGCTGGTGCTTGACAACTTCTACCTGGATTTTTCATTATTTTAGCAACTTTTTCTTTAAATGAAAATATCATGGGGCAAGTACAAGGTGCCCCAGATAAGCAAGTGACTCTTAAAAACATTCAGGAACTCTACCGGAAGTTTGCAAGCGAGTGTCCGAGCGGAAATCTGCACTTACACGAATTCAAGAGAATCTTTGGAATCAACAGCAACTCCACAGAAGAAGAATCTGCATACATGGAAAACCTGTTTCGATCCTTTGACACAAATAAGGTAACGTCACAGTGTCTTATGGCCAAGAGAAGACAGAACTCAAAACGGACATTTAACAAAGTTGACTTTAGTTCAGTATTGTTGGAAAAATGTAAATGACCAGATTGAATATTTGTCAGTATTTGCATCATGTCAGTCTCCTGTTTCCCTTTCAGGATGGGAAAATAGACTTCATGGAGTATGTGGCAGCTGTGCATCTCGTTCTTCGAGGAAAACTAGAGGACAAGCTGAAATGGTCTTTTAAAGTTTATGACAGAGATGGAAACGGCTGTCTGGACCGACAGGAAGTAAGACACATTGTCAAAGTAAGTTTTCACATCCATTCATGATGCTTTTCTGCAGAAACTATGGTTTATCGTAATGTTTTCTCTTGTACGTAAGTTATTTAACAATTAAAAAAAAAAAAATTGCCACAATAATCCAGTGAGCTACAGGTGCAATCAGTGAGCTGCAGATATTTTAATAGCTTTAATGGATTTAGTTGCGTTACTGTAATATCAGATCATTGATTCAGTGAGAAATTGTACTAGACTCTCTGGAGTCAGGGTTGATCTTTTCAGCTGTTCTTACTCCACATGCACCGTCTCCTTTTTTTCTGCACAAACTCTGAATCCTCCTTTTGTGGAGTGTGTAAAACTGTCAGAAAAATAACACAGGGGGCTGTAAAATTTCACAAATCTTTAGTTATAATCAGTCAGAATATGATAGAAAAAAACAGTGTATGGTAGTTAAAAAATATTATTTCCTGTTCATACAAACAAAAACAGCTGTAAATGGAAGAAATAAAGATCTAAAGTTACAGTCTATTTTGGCCTACATGTGAAGCGATTTTATTCTTCAACTTTTTCATTAGAAATCTAACTGAAAATATTAATTAATGTTATAAACTCACTACTTTTAAACTTTCTTTTAATAAATGAGGGCATACAGATGTGTATTAGATCATGTTTGAAAGCCGCATATCAGCTGGTTTTCTCAGCTTGTACCTACATGACCATATAAATAAATGTAAATAAAAGATGTTCATATTCCCCAATGAACAGACAGAGTCCAGAGGGTTAAAGCCACACCATGCTCCAGACAGCAGTGAGAGTAAACTGTGTTTGTTGTTTATTTGCTCTGATACCCAGAAATCCTCTGATGTGTTGTGTCAGTGAACATCTGTGTTATCTTATAAAAAGCCCAGAGTCGTTTCAAATGAAATCAAATGATGCCCACATGTGTCGACAATTAGTATTCAGTGCGTAGCATAAAGGTTGCAGTTAAAAGGGATCACATGGGCGTCGTGTGGCGTAGTGGTCTAAGCAGGCGCCCCATGTGTAGCTGCAGTCGGCCCCAGTTCGAGTCCCACATCGGACGGCCCTTCTCTGCCTCCCCGTTTCCTGTCTCTCTCTACTGCTCTATAAAAAAAGCCCAAAAAATATACTTTAATCACAGGGATCACAGCAGCAGAAAACCTGTGTAGATTTCAGTGTTTCTCTAAATAACGTTGTCTCATTGTTCTGAAAATGTCACTGAAAACAAATCGAATGAAACATAAAGCACAAGATATTTGCTCTCAAACATGTAAACTGACATCAGTTTGTCTGTTCAGATCATCTACAAGATAAAGAAGCACAACGATCCGAGCATCACCGTGAACATCGACGACATCTGTAACAGAATATTTGAACTGGTGGACAAGAATAACGACAGTAAGTTCCAGGTTGACTGTAATCCACATTCAAAATCAGACTGTGAGCAACACCTGTTCCTACATTATAAATCCATACTGTCATTAGTTCCTCCACCTTATGTTTCTCTTGTGAATTGTCCAGGTCAGATTTCTTTGGAGGAATTTATGGAAGGGGCTGAAAAGGAACCATGGTTGATGGATCAGCTCAAACTGGACATCGGGCCCTGTGAGTGGTTCATGGAACAGCAGAAGATTAATGAGAAATAATGATATATAGATAGTATTATTATATTATTATATATTATCTCATCCACAACCGGGTGGAATCTTAGCAGCTCGTAGGGTTCTCCTCTCAGTAAACCCAGATCACTACTGACTCCATGGTTGGACCGGGAAAGAAATTCAACCTTGGACTTTGCACAAATGACACTGACGGAGCCGGTAAAAACTTGACAACTTTATGGATGTTTTGCAGTCCACAGTCTGACCAGGATTTCAGCCGGTAGTCCCCATGGCCAGTCCACCTGTGCTCTGGTCCTATTTCTTTCTTTGTCGGAGGCCATTTTAGCCCGAATAGTGGTTTCTTCAGTGGAGGGAAGGTGGCTTTCACCTGAATGCTCCGTTGCCAGTCTGGATACCAAAACGAAGAACAGAGAAACTTACTGTGTCTCAATTCACAAACTTCCGTCATCTTTTGTACCTCTGAGTTTGAACGTGTGAAAAGTATTGATTATATCTCTCTTGAGGTATAACTGTGATATTTTAGCAGGTCACTGTAAAGTCAATACAGAGATCACAACATACACAGTTCTCTTCTTCTCTTATCACTGTGTGCCTGGTATAAATCCCAGTGTGTGTTTTTTAAATCTGAACGATTCATTTATATTGATAGATCATCTGAATGTGAATTATTAGGGAAATAACTGCAGTAATGAAGAACACAAACGCAAGAGAAGATGAGAACAGAAGTATGTGAGCTAGATCAGAGATTCAATCAGCATCTTGTTATTGATAATCTTTCATTTTTCTGCTGTCACTTGGCAGCTTCATTTCCTCAGTGGATCAGCTGTTGGTATATTGTAAATATTTTAACATCCTCAATGCTTTAAGTTGAAACTAAACAAAAGACCAAACCAGTGTGTGTTCATGTTTCATCACATATTTCTCACTTTTATTCTGGGACCAATTTAGTTGTCAAAGCACATTCAAACAAAAAAAACAAATAGGAGACCTCGAGGGAGCTTTCACATTATGGATTTAGTCTGACTTACTATTCTTAGCCTTTAAAGCTCTTTAACTAGCAGTATAATATCCTTTGGCTTCACAGTGACACCAATGAGAGTCACAAATACTGTTAGGTAAAGAGCCTTAGTGAGACAGGCTAAATCCATACAGTATAATGTCCCACGGGGTCTCCATAAGGTGATGGTGTCTCTGCGCATGTGCGACTCACTGAGCTTCAATCAGAGTCAACAAGCTTAATACATCAAATTATTTTGAAATATTTAAATTGACCAATATTTTTATGTTTGCTTCTGACAAGAATTAAATGAGTAAAATGCAGAATGACACTAAAAATGAAAAATGAACCTGCTCCTGCTGCTCAATGCACATAAATCTATTGTCTGCAGCATGATTACCAACCAAGCCCCCGGAGGCCCATGCCTGGTGAGGTTCACCATGTTTCATTGTTTGTGTTAATTTGACAAAGTGTGGATTTGTTTGGGAGCAGGTGCCACTGGTGGTGATAATTATGTAATCTTGAGAATCTGTGAAGAACAGCCCTGTGATAAAATATAGTTATATGTTTTATAAAAAAAAAGATCTTCAATGGTTCAATTGACATTACACCTACAAAATAAACATACATAAATGTGTGCTCAGTCAAATTACAAATGTCAATTTACTTTGACAGTGTGCAAACCTGGGGTCAGTATTCAAGCAAGAGAAAATTCTTTGTGCAGCAAGGCAGCATAAAAACACAATAAGACAATTTAGGACAGTGAGCTTTGCAATTCAGAATACATTTCCAGTGTGTGTACAAATAAACAAACACAGACAGTGGAAAAAAGTATTGAACAATCTTCCTTTAAATCTTTCAAGTGAAAATGTAAATGAAGAACTTTAACATACTGTAGATGATGTTTCTCCTCCACTGTCAGTCATGGCTGAACCTGTCAGTGTCCTAACGATGGCAACATCCACTGTCTTATCTTAAATCTGTGTTTGAAGTTTTAGAAATAAAGAAAAATGTCTTTCTTTTTGAATGTTTGCTGTGTTTATTACGACCAAACTTCATCACTGCCTAAAACAAAAAAGAAATATGAAAACGACAACAGCTCATTCTGCTGATTCAGTTGTGTTTTTAAGGCCATGTCTATCGTCTTTGTATTATATTCTACAGGCTTTTTATTCTACAGGTTCTACAAGTAATTCAGTAGGTTCTTTCACAGTCATTAGGTTCTGTAATCAATTGCCCTAATCCTCTTGTTCTAAATTTGAAGAAATTCCCTCAAATCTTCGCGGAGATAACGCGTTCACGAGAATGGGACGGACGAACGAACAACGGGAAACCAATAAAACTATATTCTCACAGTGTCATAAATTGAAATGAAACTGTTAGCAGCTTGGTGAGTCGGACTGGAGAGACCTTGGACGATCCTTTCAAACGAAGTGCGTCTTTTTGACCAGAACAGAGGCGGAGTTGTCCTCTTAAGTCCGTTAAACGAAAACGGAAGTGATAAAGGGAAGTATCTTGCTGTTTGTTTCCTCTTGGATACGCATTTTCCGGGACAACAGGCGTCTTTTGGAGAAAAAAAAAAGATGAGGTAAATATTACTCCACGTCTACATATTTTTAACAGATTTACCTACACCCATTAACTTCACAGATATCATATTGCTTCGTAGCTAATGATAATTGTCACACTGGCTACCGGGACCTGTCAGTGTTACAGAATTGCGCATGCGCAGTTCCTCCCGGTTGTCTGTTGACAAACGTGACCGATGTCTATCTCTGTCCCGTTTGCAATTTCGTCGTGAAGTGGAATAAAATGTAATTTCACGGGATTTTGTCGACGTAGCGTGATGTCAGATGGACTCTTCATGAAGTTGTGAATCCGGTAAACACCTAAAAGTATTATATTACTGGTTGCGAGCTAATTTATTAAGTTAATAGTCAAGGTGCAGTTCAGTGCTAGCTGCGTTAGCATGTAGCTACATAGCTGGCAAGATAAAGTTAGCTAGCTGGATTAACGTTAGCTATAACTGCTGTTTATTTAAATAACTGGCCGACTTGCCGACGCCCACCCCAACCCAACCCCCGAGGCCTTCTCCCGGCACAAGTGTGAGGCCTTTGCGGTTCAATTGACCCGTGGTATGGATTAGTCGGAGATGCAAGCTATTAATTTAGCTAATGTCAATTCCTCGGCGACCCTCACACTTTAACTTGACGCTAGACTGTAAGAAATTTTGTGTTTGAAATGAGATTTACTCCTGTTCAGTCAGCAGTAGTTGGTGTGGCTTTCTGTGCTTTATGTTTCTGGTAAACTGCAATTATCAACAGCATAATGAGACTTGAAGAGAGCTGCATGTCTATGTCTACAGCGTTAGCATCTCTGCAGTATCTTTCAGTGTGCTCTTAATCTAACGTTAAAATGTCTGTTAACATCTCAGTGTATTAAGATTTGATAACAAGCTACAACACAGTCACAATCAGGTTGTTTTGCACAGTTCACCTTTTCATTTTTTGCGTATTGTCCATTACTAGTTAATAAGTGAACTTTATGTTTGTGCAAATAAATGACATTAAGCCAGAAAACCAGTATGGCAATGTATGGTGCTGGAGTCTACTGTGGTATGCGTGACAGAACCAGTTTGACCTGATTTTTCTCCTGCGTCACGTGGGTAGGACTGTGCAGCAAGCTGAATGAATTTGGCTGATCATGCACCCTGGCAGTGTACTCGGTGTTACACCAGGCCTCAAGTCGTGTCCAGTTTAGTCCTCTAGGTGTTTGGGTTACTACCTGCAACAAGTACCAAGAGCCACACCTGTCAGTCTGGTTGTAAACAAGGTTGTGCTTCTCTGCAGCTGAAACATAAGCGGGGTTTATGATTAGGTTTGACTCTCCTAGCAATCACCTGACTGACTTGGCAGACCTGTGGCCTGCTTTCTCAGTTTGTCAGATGAACTGACCTGAAAGCATGCACTGCTTAGTCTGTTATCTGCCAGGATGTTCATGAATATTTTAAAGACGGAAAGCAGTGAGAGCCTAGTCTTGTATTTCCTGTATCTCTGAGGGCTGACTTGCTCATTTATCTAAATACATTATTGATTTTTAAACTTTATTAGACATGTAAGCTTCTCCAAGCTAACAGCTAACAGCAATGAAAGACTGCTAAAGTCACGATGAAACAGTATTTTGAGACTATCATGCAGCTTAAATTTAAGTTATGCTAATTTAAAACAGGATGTAGGAATCATTCAACAGTTGAAATCAATGAGAGGTCGAGTTAAAGAGTTTTATTTGATAGGAAGAATTGTTAAAAGGGTGGTGGTCATCACAACAGAGAGGCATAAAATGGAGACACAAGTGGTTCTGATATATAATACCGATTCGTTTGATTGAAATCCTATTTCCTAAACCTTAATAAACCACTATCTTTCTAGATTCTGAATAATATATTTACCTGTGTGTGTGTGTGTGTGTGTGTGTGTGTGTGTTAGGTCTTAACTGAAACCATGCTGAAGTGGTTTTCCGGTGAAGAGGGAGAGCCTGGCTCTGGAGTAAGTACACGTGTGCTTTTCTTTCCATTGCTTGAACAGTGGTATTGTTATCAGTGTCTGGTGACTGGTATTGTGGCACTGTTTAAGAAACAACAAGTATTTTGTGTATTTGTCTCACCACTTGTTTCCAGTCAAACCATTTGTTGCTATATTCATACATTTGTTGACCATAGATTTAAGTCAGTACTAACAATTTCTCTAGTAATTTACTTGCTCAAAGGAAACCCATTGGAAGCTTTGCAGTGTTTTTCATGTCCAGATAAACTGGAATTAGATAGACTGCTGAGCACAGGGCTTTGCCTCAGACAACCAGAGCTCACACTTCCTGTGAGGGGGAAGCACTGCTCCAGCTTAAACCTCTCTGCAGCCCCATCTACATACTCTGCAGCCTATATGCTAATCTTACTTTTTAGGATAACATGCTTATATTCGTTTTTTACTAGGAATGCAATGAACAGCTCAAACCACACAACCATTACATTTTTCACTTCAAACAATATGAGTTTAAGATCCATTCAGATATTTAATCTGAGGTG